>NW_026652346.1:355517-359829 GCF_009828535.3 Hylobates moloch | reverse complement strand
TTGTGGTGGTGATCAAAGAACTTAAGCTGGAAGAACTCTGTGAGGTTGTCTCCGTGGTGGTGATCAAAGAACTGAAGCTGGGAATACTGTGTGAGATGGTCTCGGTGCTGATGATCGATGAAGTGAAGCTGGGAGTACTGTGTGAGGTGCTCTCGGTGGTGGCAATTGAAGAAGTGAAAATGGGAGTACTGTGTGAGGTGTTCCCTGTGGTGGTGATCGCAGATGTGAAGCTCGGAGGATTGTGTGAGGTGGACTTGGTGGCGGTGATCAAAGAAGTTAAGCTGGGAGTACTGTGTGAGGGGCTTTCCGTGGTCATGATCGAAGAAGTGAATCTGGAAGGACTGTGTGAGATGGTCTTGTTGGTGGTGATTGAAGAAGTCAAGCTGGACGTACTGTGTGAGGTGGCCTCGGTGGTAGTGATTGAAGAAGTGAAGCTGGGAGGACTGTATGAGGTGGTCTCAGTGGTGAGGATTGAAGAAGTGAACCCTGGAGGACTCTGTGAGGTAGTCTCCGTGTTGGTGATCGGAGAAGTGAAGCTGGGAGAACCGTGTGAGGTGGTCTCTGTGGTGGTGATCAAAGAAGTGAAGCCTGGAATACTGTGTGACGTGGTCTCAGTAGTGGTGATCGCAGAAGTCAAGCTGGGAGTACTATGTGATAGGGTCTCAGTGGTGGTGATCGAAGAAGTGAAGCTGGAAGTACTGTGTGAGGGTGTCTTGGTGGTGGTGATTGAAGAAGTCAAGCTGGACGTACTGTGTGAGGTGGTCTCGGTGGTGTTGATTGAAGTGAAGCCGGAAGGACTGTGTGAGGTGGTCTTAGTGGTGGGGATTGAAGAAGTGAACCCTGGAGGACTGTGTGAGTTAGTCTCCGTGTTGGTGATCGAAGAAGTGAAGCTGGGAGAACTGTGTGAGGTGGTCTCTGTGGTGATGATCGAAGAAGTGAAGCCTGGAATACGGTGTGACGTGGTCTCAGTAGTGGTGATCGCAGAAGTCAAGTTGGGAGTACTATGTGATAGGGTCTCAGTGGTGGTGACTGAAGAAGTGAAGCTGGGAGTACTGTGTGAGGGTGTCTCAGTGGTGGTGATCAAAGAAGTGTAGCTGGGAGTACTGTGTGAGATGATCTCAGTGGTGGTGATCGAAGAAGTGAAGCTGGGTGTACTGTGTGAGGTGGTCTTGGTGGTCTTGGTTACCAAGTTTGTGGTAGGAACTGTGGCTGTTATTGTGGTTGGCAGAGAGGAAGAGGTGGGTCGGAGAGAGGTCACAGTAGACAGTTTACCTGTCACACTGGTGGAATAGGTGATTCTGTTCTTGGAATCTGTGAGAGCACTAGTAAGAGAAGTAGGGTAGGGGGTCTCAGATGTAGGTGTAGAACTGGTGTCGGAACTGGAGAATGTGATCACCAAGGTAGATAGAGGGGTGGTGTTTGTGGTACCACTGGCAATCACTTCTGTACTTGGGACAGTCATAGAAGATGAAACGCTACTGGTGAATGATAGTAATGTATTAGTGGCTGTGGGCAGAGGGGCGGTAGTTGTCATAAAAGTCACTGTATATGTGAAAGTGACTGAAGAAGTGATGGGGGGAGTAGAACTCACTGCTGTTTTGAAAGATCCTGTGGAAATGTCAGGGGTAGGAGTCAGTGTGGTGGTCTCAGGGGATGTGGCTGTTGAACTGGTGAATGTAGTCTGATCTGTGCCTGTAGTTGCTACAGTGGATGAAGGTGTTTCCATCGTTGTAAATGTTGTGAATGAGGTGATGGTTGTGGGTGATGGGGTGGATTCAGCTGTCGTGTGGAGTGTACTGGTGATGGATGGAGGTGAGGAGATACTCTCGGTGTGAGTGGTCCCTACACTGCTGGCAGACATGGAAGAGGAAAATGAATACGTCACTGGAAAGCTCGTCAGGAGGGAAGTTGTCTGAGTGCCCTCAGTACTTGTGACAGTTGGTCTCTCACTGGGAGTGGTGGCAGAGGTCATGCTGACAAGTGATGAGGTTTCTGTATTCTGCATGCTGGAGGAAGATGGGATGTCACTTGTGGACATTGCTGATGTACTAGAAACAGCAAATATTGAGGAGAGGTCTGTTGTAGTCAAGGATTCAGTAGAGCCCACAGAAGAGTGGGAGATAGTTGTTGGTGTTGTCAAAGGGATGTCGGTACTCAGAGAAGATGGGGTCATGGTTGTGGAAGTCACTATGATATCTGAGCTACACAAAGCTGAGGAGATAGCAGTTGTGGTTGTACTGATTGTGGAGTAGATGGTTGAAGACGTGAAACTGGGAATACTGTGGGAGGTGGTCTCAGGGGTGGTGGTTACCAAGGTTGTGGTAGGAGTTGTGGCTGTTTCTATGATTAGGAGAGAGGAAGAGGTGGTAGGGAGAGCCGTCTCGGTGAACAAAGTACCTGTCATGCTTGTGGAGTAGGTGATGTCGGTCGTGGAGTCTGTGACTGTGCTAGTGGGAGAAGTATGGTAGGTGGTCTCAGATTTAGGTGTAGACCTGGTGATGGTAGTGGGGAGTGTGGTCACCAAGGTAGATACAGGGGTGGTGTTGGTGGTATGACTGGTGATTATTTCTGTGCTCTGGACAGGTGTAGAATATAAAATGCTACTGGTGAGGGATGATAACGTATTACCGACTGTGGGCCAGGAAGTTGTAGTTGTCATAGAAGCCACTGTATTGGCGGGAGTGACTGAAGAAGTCATGGCAGAAGTAGAAGTTATGGCTGTTGTGAGAGATTCTGTAGAAATGTCAGTTGTAGGAATCAGGGTGGTGGTCTCAGGGAATGTGGCTGTAGAGCTGGGGAAGGTGGTCTGCCCTGTGCCTATAGTTGCTACAGATGTTGAAGGTGGTTCCATAGTTGTGGATGTGGTGAATGAGGTGGTGATAGTGGGTGACAGGTTGGATTCAGCTGTTGTGTGGAGTGTACTGGTGGTGGCTGCAGGTGGGGAGATACTCTCTGTGTGAGTGGTCCCAGCACTGCTGGAAGAAATAGAAGAGAACGAATGTGTCATTGGAAAGCTTGTCAGGAGGGACCTTGTTGGAGTGTTCTCAGTACTTGTGAAAGTTGGTCTCCCACTGGGAGGGGTGGCAGAGGTCATGCTGACAAAGGATGAGGTTTCTGTATTCTGGACAGTGGGAGATGAGGGAATGACAGTTGTTGGCCTTGCAGACATGCTGGAGACTGTGTACACTGAGGTGAGGTCTGTCATCATAGGTAATGAACCAGTGATGCCCACGGATGAGGGAGTGATGGTTGTTGGTTGTGAGGTAGGGATATCCGTACTCAGACTAGATGGGATCATAGATGTAGAAGTCACCATGGTACCCAAGGTGGTGGAAAAAGTGATGGCAGTTGTGTATGTGCTGGCTGTGGAGTAGATGGTCGAAGAAGTGAAGCTGGTGATACTATGTGAGGTGGTCTTGGTGGTGGTGGTTACCAAGATTGTGGTAGGAGTTTTGGCTGTTTCTATGGTTGAGACCAAGGGAGAGGTGGGCGGAAGAGAGGTGGCAGTGGATGATGTCTCTGTCATAGTGGTGGGATAGGTGATTTTGGTCGTGGAGTTTGTACCAGGACCAGTCGGAGAATTAGGATAGGTGGTCTCAAATGTAGTCATGGATGAAGCATTTGGAGTGGGGAGTGTGGTCACCAAGGTAGGTGGAGGCATTGTGTCTGTGGTGCCACTGGTGATTGCTTCTGTGCTTGAGACAGGTGTAGAAGACAGAGTCATACTGGTCATTGATGTAAAAGAATTGGTGGTTGTAGGAGGAGAGGTCATAGTTGTCATAGAAGTCGCTGCATTTGCGGGAGTGATTGCAGAAGTGATGGGGGTAGTAGAAGTCATTGCTGTCATGAGGGATTCTCTGGACATGTTCGTGGTAGGAGTCAGTGTGATGGTCTCAGGGAATGTGGCTGTAGAACTGGTGAAGGTGGTCTGACCTGTGCCTGTAATTGCTACACTGGATAAAGGTGGTTCCATGGTTGCAGATGTTAATGTTGTGGTTGAAGTGGGTCCCGGGGTGGATTCAGCTGTTGTGTGGAGTGTACTAGTGATGGCTGGAAGTGAGGAGATGCTCTCCATGTCAGTGGTCAAGTCACTGCTGGCAGACGTGGAAGAGGAAAATGGATATGTCACTGGAAAGCTTGTCAGGGCTGAACTTCTCAAGGTCTTCGTTGTACTTGTGAGAGTCGTTCTCTCAGTGGGACTGATGGCAACGGTTGTACTCACAAGGGTTGAGGTGTCTGTATTCTGGATGCTAGGGGAAGATGGAATGTCACTTGCGGACACTGCTGAGGAACTGGAAACAGTGAATGTTGA
>NW_026652346.1:346954-355507 GCF_009828535.3 Hylobates moloch | reverse complement strand
AGTTGGAAGTGTTGTCACCAAGGTAGATGGAGGTGTGGTGTTTGCGGTTTGACTGGTGATCATTTCTATGCTCGGGACAGGTGTGGAAGATAAAATGCTACTGGTGAGTGATGAGAACGTATTCGTTGTTGTGGGCCAGGAGGCGGCAGTTGTCATAGAAGTCACTGTATTTCTGAGAGTGATTGAAGAGGTGATGGGGGTAGTAGAAATCATTGGTGTCATAAAAGATTCTGTGGACATGTCAATTGTAGGAGTCAGTGTGGTGGTCTCAAGGAATGTGGCTGTAGAGCTGGTGAAGGTGGTCTGACCTGTGCCTGTAGTTGCTACAGTGGTAGAAGGTGGTTCCATGTTTGCGGATGTTGTGAATGAATTGGTAGTAGTGGGTGCCAGGGTGGATTCAGCTGTTGTGTGGAGTGTACTGGTGATGGCTGGAGCTGAGGAGATGCTCTCTGTGTCAGTGGTCCAGTCACTGCTGGCAGATGTGGAAGGGGAAAATGAGTATGTCACTGGACAGGTGGTCAGGACATAACTTGTTGGGGTATTCTCTATACTTGTGAGAGTCATTCTCTCAGTGGGACTGGTGGTAGTGGTTGTACTCACAAGTATTGAGATTTCTTTATTCTGGATGCTGGGGGCAGATAGAGTGACACTTGCGGACATTGCTGAGGAACTGGAAACAGTGAATGTTGAGGTGAGGTCTGTTGCTGTAGTCAGGAAAACAGTAGACCCCACTGAAGGCTGGGTGATAGTTGTCAGTGTGGTGGTAGGAATGTCTGTAGTCAGAGAAGATGGGGTCATGGTTGTGGAAGTCACCATGGGACCTGAGGTAGTGGGAACTGAGGAGATGGTAGTTGTGGATGTGCTGACGGTGGAGTAGATGGCTGAAGAAGTGAAGCTGGGAGTACTGTGGGAGGTGGTCTCAGTGGTGGTGTTTCCCAAGTTTGTGGTAGGAGTCGTGGCTGTTTCTGTGGTTGGGAGAGAGCAAGAGGTGAGTGGGAGAGTAGTGGCAGTAGACCATGTACCTGTCATACTTGTGGAATAGGTGATTTTGGTCATGGAGTCTGTGACAGTGCCAGTAGGAGAAATAGGGTAAGTGGTCTCAGATGTAGGTATACACCTGGTGATGGTAGCGGGGAGTGTGGTCACCAAGGTAGATGGTGGGGTGGTGGTTGTGGTATGACTGGTGATCACTTCTGTGTTCGGGACAGGTGTGGAAGATAAAATGCTACTGGTGAGTGATGATAATGTATTAGTGGTTGTGGGCCAGGAGGCAGCAGTTGTCATAGAAGTCACTGTAGTCTTGGGAGTGATTGCACAAATGATGGGGGTAGTAGAAGTCATTGCTGTTGTGAGAGATTCTGTGGAGATGTCATTTGTACAAGTCAGTGTGGTGGTCTCAGAGGATGTGGCTGTAGAGCTGGCGAAGGGGGCCTGAAAACATATGAGGTTCTCTCCTTGAGGTTTTCGGTCACCAACTTTGAGGAGTAGAAGTTCTCGTTTTAAATCTGGTGTTGGGACTACGTTTGTGGAAGTCACCATGGTATCTGAGGTAGGGGGAACTGAGGAGATGGCAGTTGTGGATGTGCTGACAGTGGAGTAGACGGCTGAAGAAGAGAAGTTCTGACTACTGTGGGTGGTGGTTACCAATTCTGTGGTAGGAGTCGTAGGTGTTTCTGTGGTTCGCTGAGAGGAAGAGGAGGGTGGGAGAGTAGTGGCGGGGGACAATGTACCTGTCAAAACTGTGGGGTAGGTGATTTCGGTAGTGGAGTCTGTGACAGTGCTGGTGGGAGAAATAGGGTAGGTGGTCTCAGATGTAGGTGTAGACCTGGTGATGGTAGTGGGGAGTGTGGTCACCAAGGTAGATAGAGGGTTGGTGTCTGTGGTATGACTGGTGATCATTTCTGTGCTTGAGACAGGGATAGAAGATAAAATGTTACTCATGAGTGATGACAACGTATTAGAGGCTATGGGCCGGGAGGTTGTCATTGTCATAGAAGTCACTGTATTTGTGGAAGTGATTGTGGAAGTGATGGGGAAAGTTGAAGTCACTGCTGTTTTGAGAGTAGTAAATACTGGGGTTGGGGACATGGTCGTATGGATGCTTCCAGTGGGCAGGGGAGTCCTTTCTGTGGTTCTAGTTGTAGAGGAGATTGTAGTGTGGAAGGTTGTGTCTGTGGCTGACACAGAGGAGGAGGGTGTCACTGTCACTATGGGAGTTTCCCTTGCAGTGGTGGTAGAGGGAGAAGATGTCACGGCTGACGTTCCTTTCTCAGTAGAGGTCATAGGGTAAGTCCTGGTGATGGTGGTCACTGGTTTCTGTGTCACGGGAGTGGGGGTGTAAGAGCTGGTGAAGGCCACCTGCGTTGTGGTCACACAGATGGAGGTGGGGTGGGAGATGGTGATTATAAAGCTCGTTGGATACACGCATTCAGTGGTGGCCGAATAGACCAACACAGTGGGTGGAGTGGTTTCAACCTTGAAGGCAAACTTGGACGTTGGGGTGGTTGAGGTGTTGGAACTGACTGGAGAGGTGAGCAATGTTTCAGAGATGAGTGTGTCATGGGGGGAGGTAGTGAGCGTCATAAGTGCATTTTCCCTGTGGCCGGGAGCAGGAGAGGTGAGATGGGGGACACCTTGTGGCCACTCAGCCAGGTCTCTGGAGTGTGGAGAATTGCTGAGGGCATCGCGGGTTGCTTCCACCCTGGGGAAAGTCACATGAGAGATGGATGTGGCCGTGGATAAAGTTCCTGCATTGGCGGCAGAGCAGAGGAATCCACTGGTAAATCCGTGAGTCATTTTGTCACAAGACTCAATTAAGCTACTCACTCACCTATTTTCCAGGCAGCATCACAGGGCAGGGCATGCTGCAGCTCAGTCCTGCATCAGAGGCAGCTTGGAGCTGGGCGCTTTAGGGTACTGGAGCCCACTGCCTGTCTGCTCCCAGGGGAGCAGTGGGGCATGGGAGCCCTCATCCCTCACCCGGCCTTGGCCTTGTCATGGCAGGTCCTCCTGTCCTTGGATAGCCGAGCTCAGCAGCCCCTTCCCCTCCCTTCCCTCCTCTGGTCACACCCAGGCCCCTCCTCCCTCTGTCCCTTCCTCTCCTCCCCCTGCTGCTGCCTGCAGTCCTCCCCTCCCCCATTAACCTTCTGCTCCCACCTCCACTTCTGCCTGAATTCTGCTGCTGTCTGGGCTGACTCCCGCTTTCAAAGAGAAAAAGAGAACTCAGCCATGTCCTGGCAGGGGGCGCATCACAAAAACCAGGAGACAGAGAAAGCTGCACAAAGAGGGCCAGGCGCAGTGGCTCTGCCTGTAATCCCAGCATTTTGGGAGCCCAAAGCAGGTGATCACTTGAGGTCAGGAGTTCGAGACCAGTGTGGCCAACATGGTGAAACCCCTGCTCTACTAAAAAAAAGTACAAAAAATTAACCAGGCATGGTGGCGTGCGCCTGTAGCTGAGGCAGGAGAATCGCTTGAACCCAGGAGGCAGAGGCTACAGGGAGCCAAGGTTACACCACTGCACTCCACCCTGGGCGACAGAGCAAGACTCCATCTCAAAAAACAAACAAACAAAAAACTGCACAGGGAACACCAAGGAGAAACAGAGGCTAAGCTCACATGCTAATGACTTCAAGGCACATGGAGTGAGGACCATGTGGAGAGGCGGACAGACAGGATGGAGAAGGAAACTTCCAGAAGGAGCTACCTCAGCAGTCAGGCGTGATGAGTTCTGGAAACCTTAAGGCTTAGCAGTGAGTGTTCATCACACAAATAGACATATTTTTCTATAACTATTCCATTTTGGCCACGGGATTCATTAGTTTACAAGCATGAACCCCCGCATGTGGATTTCAACCCATTTTACAGATGGTGAGACTTAGGATCAGAGATCCCGCTGTCGGGGGGGTCACAGGCAAGGAAGACAGGCAGCCACAGCAGACGGGAAGTGGAAAATACCAGACCTGCTGCCCTCACCTCAGGCACAGCCCATCTTGTGGCTGAGAGCTGGGGTGTCACGTCTCAGCCTAGCTCGTGGGTGTCAGGGAAGTGAGGTCAGGGATTATGAGAATCCCCACTTGACTCCAGGATGTGCCCCTGGAGGTGACTGAGAAGGGGACTCATGGGCCTCTGGGATCGGGGATCAGAAGCAGACACTGGAGAACAGGGACAAGGGAAGTATAGAGGAATTGCGGGGTGTTCCTGCAGGGTGGAAGAGATAACCCTGGATCCCATGCCGGATAGTCTTAGATGCACCCCTGGAAGCGAAGTGAACTTCAGGAGCTCCCTGCCCTGGCCCTGTTACCAACAGCTGTGCCCAAACACATGGGCCCTGGCTGGAGTGAGAGAGTGACGACAGAGCTGGGGAGGAGCCGCTGGGGGACAAAAGGCAGAGAGGCTGAAACCAGATGACGGAAACCAGGGGCAGAGGTCAGAGGGCTGTCAGGGAGGGAGGCGCCAGTTTGGAGGGGGCACTGGGGCTGGGAGCATGAGGCAGGTGACAAGAAGGAGCCAAGGCAGGAAGGGCACTGCGCTGGGAAGACGTAACTCCCACCTTCCACCCTCCAGCTGCAGATACAGGTTGGGGCGCAGCCCCTGCAACCTGCTCAGTGCTTGGTGGAGAGTGGCAGCGGGGACCCAGCTCCCTTGCTCCTTCCCAACCTCGGTTTTCCCTGCACCAAACCCCTCCTCATCCCCCTGAGGCCATGCCTCGGTTCTCCCTGCACCCAGAGCTGGGAGCAGCCCCTCCTCATCGCCTGGCCCCAGGCCTCAGAGCCACCTTCCCCTCCCCTCCCCTGGAACATCACATAAGGAGCTTCTCTCCAGCCCCCTCCCGCCTCTCCCTCTTACCTGTGGCCCCTGGGGAGGCCTTGAGCATCCAGAGGATGCTGAGGAGCCCCAACAGCTGCATGGGCCCAGCGGGCAGGGGACTGGGGCAGAGCGGGCTCCAGGACCAGGACAGCAGCAGGGACCTGGAAAAGCATTCAGTAAAAGTGCTGGTTATCTGTTCTACTGAGCACAGCCTCACCTTTGCACCGCCCCACCTCACCCCTTTTCCTCCCTTCTCCCTGCATCTGGACAGACGTCAGCACTGTGGGAAGCAGGGACACGAGGGAAAAGGACAAATCCAGGAGGTGTCAGGCAGGGAGAGCCACTGGTGGCCCAGCCCCACAGCCTGCCTGGCCCACATGGAACTGCCTGGAAGCTGCCCTTCCTCCCACACCCCCATGGAGGGTACCCTTGACCAAGCTTGGCCTTGGACTCTGGAGTCTGGGCCGACTCCTGCAGCCTCTCCTTAGTTTAAATTCCTCCTGCTGGGTGCAACCTCACTCTCCTTCAAGCCTGCTCTTTCCCTCAGTCTGCCCCCGCTCCATCCTGCCCCTAACAGGACCCCACAGGCCAGACAAAACCATGGGAGTAATTAACACAGAATTCCATCTGAAGTGATTTTATTATCTGAAGAGTTGGGGCTAGGTCCCAGAAAAGGAAACACAGACAACCAAAGGAAACACTCAAAAATACTAGTCTGGGCCAGGAATGGAGTCTCACGCCTGTAATCTCAGCACTTTGGGAGGCCAAGGCAGGTGGATCACTTGAGGTCAGGAGTTCGAGACCAGCCTGGGCAACATGGCAAAACCCCATCTCTACTAGAAATATAAAAATTAGCCTGGCATGGTGGTGGGTGCCTGTCATCCCAGCTACTTGGGAGGCTGAGGCAGGACAATTGCTTGAACCCAGGAAGTGGCAGTTGCAGTGAGCCAAGATCACACCACTGCATTTCAGCCTGAGCAACAGAGCAAGACTCCATCTCAAAAAAAAAAAAAAAAAAAAAACAACCTAATTTGGACCTAGCACATTGTTGGACCTTCCTAGTGGCAACTATTAGGAAGGTTGAGTCTATCCAGTTTGGGCAAAGGTGTGAAGAATAAATGTTCTTACCCAGCTGCTGGGTGTATAGGTGGGTTGGGTTGCTTTAAAAGGATAATTTGAGGCTGGGCGCAGTGGCTCATGCCTGCGACCACTTTGGGAGGCGAAGGCGGGCAGACCACTTGAGGTCAGGAGTTTGAGACCAGCCTGGCCAAAAGGGTGAAACCACATCTCTACTAAAAATACAAAAATTAGCCAGGCTTGGTGGCACACGTCTGTAATCCCAGCTACTCGGGAGACTAAAGCAGGAGAATTGATTTTTGAGACAGTCTCACTCTGTTGTCCAGGCTGGAGTGCAGTGACGTGATCTCGGCTCACTGCAACCTCTGTCCTGGTTCAAATGATTCTCCTGCCTCAGCCTCCCAAGTAGCTGGGATTACAGGTGTGTGCCGCCATGCTCGGCACAGTATCTGCAGCTTGATTTCCTTCATACTCTCTGCTAGGTACCCTATTCTGGGTACTCCAGTGCACACTGAGAACTGGTGAGGTTTTGGAGAAGCAGACAGTAGAGTGAGGGAAGACTACCCTGAGAAGGCAGAAAAATCATTTCCACTGCTCTGCAGGGGAGCTAAGGTGCAGGAATGCCCTGAAAGATGAGGGGGCATGTGCTGGATTGAGCGTGATGTTTGCTAGGGAGAGAGTGGTGATGCTGGTGCATTTGTAGGTGACAAGAGCAGTAAGACCAAGCTGAGATGTTTGTTTATTTATTTATTTGAGACAAAGCCTTGCACTGTCACCCAGGTTGGAGTGCCGTGGTGTGATCACAGCTCACCGCAGCCTCCACCTCCCAGGTTGCAGCAATTCTCCTGCCTCAGCCTCCCAAATACCTGGAATTACAGGTACATACCACCATGCCCAGCTAATTTTTGTATTTTTAGTAGAGACGGAGTTTCACCATGTTGGCCAGGCTGGTCTCAAACTCCTGACCTCAGGTGATCCACCTCTCTTGGCCTTCCAAAGTGCTGGGACTACAGGCATAAGCCAATGCATCCAGCCCCATAAGCTGAGGTGTTTAGACATCAGAGGAACCTCTGTGGGCTGAGTAGGCCTGGAAATGCCTCTGTAGGGCTGGCCAGCATCAGAGAGGCCATTGAGAGGCGCCCAAAGCCATCCTGGGCGTAGGACATGAAGGCCTAGCTGGGAACCCGACTCCCCTGGAAATGGGGGCTCCACTTGATGGTTGGCTGAGGGGCACTGAGATGGATGGTCCAGGAGGCTGTGTTGACTGGGAGGAGAGGAGCCTCTTTTTGCTGGATGATGAGGGTTTCCAGTTGAGCGTGTGGAGTTTGGGGTGACAGTGAGGCTTCCAGGTGGAGCTGTCCTGGAGGCCTCGGGTCTCAGGGGAGGACTTCTGGGATGGGTCCACTGCCATTGCCCCAGCCCCTGCTATGGGCCACGGTGTGAAAATGTGGGTGCTCACCATGCACTAAATCAGCCAGCACCTTGGTCTTGAACTTTGCAGCCTTCAGAGCTGTGAGAAATAAATCTCTATTTTTTTTTAGGTGGAAGTCTCGCTTTGTTGCCCAGGCTCGCCTCGAACTCCTGGGCTTAAGCTATCCTCCCACTTCAATCACCCAAAGTGCTGGGATTACAGGTATGACCCAACCGTGGCTGGCCAATTTCTATTATTTAATCCATTCAGTCTATGGTATCTGCTATGGGAGCCCAAGCTGACTAAGACAGGCTGCCTTCAAGATTTTCTCTTCATCAGCTGGGTGCAGTGGTTCATGCCTGTAATCCCAGTGCTTTGGGAGGCCCCAGCCTGGGCAACGTAGTGAGACCCCATCTCTAAAAAAAAAAAAAAAATTAGGATGGGTGTGATGGCTCATGCCTGTAATCCTGGCACTTCGGGAGGCCGAGGCAGGAGGATCCCTTGAGCCCAGGAGTTCGAGACCAGCTTGGGCAACACAGGGAGACCTGGTCTCTTAAAAAAAAAATTAGCTGGTCAGAGTGGTGCATGCTTATAGTCTTAGCTACTTGGGAGGCTGAGGTGAGAGGATCTCTTGAGTTCAGGAATTAGACTGCAGTGAGCTGTGATTGCACCATTGCACCCCAGCCTGGGTGACAGAGTGAGGCCCTGTCTCAAAAAAATTTTTTTCTCTCTTTATCTTTGATTTTCAGCAATTTGACTCGACTATAATGTCTGTAGTTTGTGGTCCTTGTTTTATTTTTGGGAAATTCTTAGTGATCATTGTCTTCAAATATTTCTCCTACCCCGTTCTCTCTCTCTTCTCCTTCTGAGACTCCAGTGAGACATATGTTAGGACACTCCATATAGAACTATAGCTCTTGGGTGCTCTGCTCTGCACAAATCCCCACCACCCCGTTCTGGGTTTCAGTTTGAGTAATTTGTATTGACATATCTTCAATTGAGTGAAGATAAACACTGACTTATCTTCATAATTCTTTCCTCTACTGTGTCTTATCTACTGAACATCCTGTTGAAAAGAAGTCTTGGCCAGGTGCAATGGCTTACACCTATAATCCTAGCACTTTGGGAGGCTGAGGTGGGAGGATAGCTTGAGCTCAGGAGTTTGAGGCCAGCCTGGGCAACATAGTGAGACCCCATCTCTACAAAAAATATCAGAAAAAAATTAGCTGGGTGTGGTGGGGTGCACCTGTAGTCCCAGC
>NW_026652346.1:326318-326954 GCF_009828535.3 Hylobates moloch | reverse complement strand
TGGAGGAATGTGTGCTAGGAACAGGATACTGTGATGTTGACATGATCGTGCTCAAGGCTGTTGATGGAGTAAGAGTATGAAGAGTGGGCGTGGAGGAATCCATACTTCCAAAGGTGACAGTAGTAGGTACAGGGGATGTTTGGGTCCCAGTGGCAGACGTCAGTACAGGAGGGGTCTGTGTTGGGGTTTCAGGCATAACAACAATACTTGTGCTAAAGGAACTAATTGCGGTGTTCTCAGTATTTCTGAGGGTCGTTCTCACAGTGGACACGGTGGGAGAGGTTGTGCCCACAAGGGATGAGGTTTCTGTACTTTGGACGGAGGGAGAAGATGAAATGATGTGTGTTGGGGTTGGTAAGCTACTGATATCAGCGGGTATAGAGGGAAGGTCTGTGGTTGTAGTCAATGAAGTGCTGGTGCCCACAGATGAAGGGGTGAGAATTCGTAGGGTTGTGGTTGGGATGTCTGTACTCAGAGAAGATGGGGTTACAGGCTTGGAAGTCACCCCAGTCTCTGAGGTAGTAAAAGGTGAGGTGATGGCAGTTGTGGATGCGCTGACTGTGGAGTAGATGGTTGAAGATGTGAAGCTGGGAGTACTGTGTGAGGTGGTCTCAGTGGTGGTGATTGAAGAAGTGA
>NW_026652346.1:324811-326308 GCF_009828535.3 Hylobates moloch | reverse complement strand
TAGGAGTACTGTGTGAGGTGGTCTCGGTGGTGGTGATCGATGAAGTGAAGCTGGGAATACTGTGTGAGGTAGTCTTGGTGGTGGTGAGCAAAGAAGTGTAGCTGGGTGTACTCTGTGAGGTGGTCTCTGTTGTGGTGATTGACGAGGTGAAGCTGGGAGTACTCTGTGAGGGGGTCTCGGTGGTGTTTGAAGAAGTGAAGCTGGGAGTACTGTGTGAGGGGGTCTCAGTGGTCGTGATTGAAGAAGTGAAGCTGGGAGTACTGTGTGAGGTGGTCTTGGTATTGGTGATTGAAGAAGTGAATCGGGGAGTACGGTGTGAGGTGGTCTTGGTATTGGTGATTGAAGAAGTGAAGCTAGGAGTACTGTGTGAGGTGGTCTTGGTGGTCTTGGTTACCAAGTTTGTGGTAGGAACTGTGGCTGTAACTGTGGTTGGGAGAGAGGAAGAGGTGGGTCGCAGAGAGGTCACAGTGGACAATGTACCTGTCATACTGGTGGAATAGGTGGTTCTGGTCGTGGAATCTGTGAGAGCACTAGTAAGAGAAGTAGGGTACGTGGTCTCAGATGTAGGTGTAGAACTGGTGTCGGGACTGGAGAATGTGATCACCAAGGTAGATAGAGGGGTGGTGTTTGTGGTACCACTGGCAATCGCTTCTGTACTTGGGACAGGCATAGAAGATGAAACGCTACTGGTGAATGATGGTAATGTATTAGTGACTGTGGGCAGAGGGGCGGTAGTTGTCATAGAAGTCGCCATATATGTGGAGGTGATTGAAGAAGTGATGAGGGGAGTAGAACTCACTGCTGTTTTGAAAGATCCTGTGGAAACGTCAGGGGTAGGAGTCGATGTGGTGGTCTCAGGGGATGTGGCTGTTGAACTGGTGAATATAGTCTGATCTGTGCCTGTAGTTGCTACAGTGGATGAAGGTGTTTCCATCGTTGCAAATGTTGTGAATGAGGTGGTGGTTGTAGGTGATGGGGCGGATTCAGCTGTCGTGTGGAGTGTACTGGTGATGGCTGGAGGTGAGGAGATACTCTCGGTGTGAGTGGTCCCTACACTGCTGGCAGACATGGATGAGGAAAATGAATACGTCACTGGAAAGCTCGTCAGGAGGGAAGTTGTCTGAGTGCCCCCAGTACTTGTGATAGTTGGTCTCTCACTGGGAGTGGTGGCGGAGGTCATGCTGACAAGGGATGAGGTTTCTGTATTCTGGATGTTGGGGGAAGATGGGATGTCACTTGTGGACACTGTTGAAGTACTGGAAACAGCAAATGTTGAGGAGAGGATTGTTGTTGTAGTCAAGGATTCAGTAGAGCCGACAGAAGAGTGGGTGATAGTTGTTGGTGTTGTCGAAGGGATGTCTGTACTCAGAGAAGATGGGGTCATGGTTGTGGAAGTCATCATGGTGCCTGAGGTAGGTGAAGCTGAGGAGATGGCAGTCGTGGTTGTCCTGATTGTGGAGTAGCTGGTTGAAGAAGTGAAGCTGGGAATACTGTGGG
>NW_026652346.1:310817-324801 GCF_009828535.3 Hylobates moloch | reverse complement strand
GACAAAGGATGAGGTTTCTGTATTCTGGACAGTGGGAGATGAGGGAACGACAGTCGTTGGCCTTGCAGACATGCTGGAGACTGTGTACACTGAGGTGAGGTCTGTCATCATAGGTAATGAACCAGTGATGCCCACGGATGAGGGAGTGATGGTTGTTGGTTGTGAGGTAGGGATACCTGTACTCAGAGGAGATGGGATCATGGATGTAGAAGTTGCCATGGTACCGAAGGTAGCAGGAACTGAGGTGATGGCAGTTGTGTATGTGCTGGCTGTGGAGTAGATGGTTGAAGAAGTGAAGCTGGTGGTACTATGTGAGGTGGCCTTGGTGGTGGTGGTTACCAAGTTTGTGGTAGGAGTTTTGGCTGTTTCTGCAGTTGAGACCAAGGGAGAGCTGGGTGGAAGAGAGGTGGCAGTGGATGATGCCTCCGTCACAGTGGTGGGATAGGTGATTTCGGTCATGGAGTTTGTACCAGGACCAGTCGGAGAATTAGGATAGGTGGTCTCAGATGTAGTCACAGATGAGGCATTTGGAGTGGGGAGTGTGGTCACCAAGATAGATGGAGGGATTGTGTTTGTGGTGCCACTGCTGATTGCTTCTGTGCTTGGTACAGGTGTAGAAGACAGAGTCATACTGGTCAGTGATGTAAAAGAATTGGTGGTTGTGGGAGGAGAGGTCGTAGTTGTCATAGAAGTCACTGTATTTGTGGAAGTGACTGATAAAGTGATGGGAGGAGAAGTCATAGCTGTTGTGAGAGATTCTGTGGACGTGTCAGTTGTAGGAGTCAGTGTAGTGGTCTCAGGGAATGTGGCTGTAGAACTGGTGAAGGTGGTCTCACCTGTTTCTGTAGTTGCTACAGTGGTTGAAGGTGGTTCCATAGTTGTGGAAGTTGTGAATGAGGTGGTGGTAGTGGGTGACAGGGTGGATTCAGCTGTTGTGTGGAGTGTACTGATGCTGGCTGGAGGTGAGGAGATACTCTCTGTGTGAGTGGTCCCGGCACTGCTGGCAGACATGGAAGATGGAAATGAATATGTTGCTGGGAAGGTCGTCAGAATGGAACTTGTAGGAGTGCTGTGTGTACTTGCAAAAGTTGGTCTCCCACTGGGAGTAGTGGCAGAGGTCATGCTGACAAGGGATGAGGTGTCTGTATTCTGGATGCTAGGGGAAGATGGAATGACACTCGTGGACATTGCTGAGGAACTGGAAACAGTGAATGTTGATGTGAGGTCTGTTGCTATAGTCAGGAAACCGGTAGAGCCCACAGAATGGTGGGTGATAGTTGTTGGTGTTGTCGAAGGGATGTCTGTACTCAGAGAAGATGGGGTCATGGTTGTGGAAGTCACTATGGTACCTGAGGTAGAGGAAAGTGAGGAGATGGCAGTTGTGGATGTGCTGACTGTGGAGTAGATGGTTGAAGAAGAGAAGGTGGGAGTACTGTGGGAGGCAATCTCAGTGGTGGCGGTTACCAAGTTTGTCATAGGAGTCGTGGCTGTTTCTGTGGTTGGGAGAGAGGAAGAGGCGGGTGGGAGAGAAGTCTCTGTGGACAATGTACCTGTCATACTTGTGGAGTAGGTGATTTTGATGGTGGAGTCTGTGACAGTGCTGGTGGGAGAAGTAGGGTAGGTGGTCTCAGATGTAGGTGTAGACCTGGTGATGGTAGTGGGGAGTGTGGTCACCAAGGTAGATAGAGGGGTGGTGTTTGTGATACCACTGGTGATTGTTTCTGTGCTCAGGACGGGTGTGGAAGATAAAATGGTACTGGTGCGTGATGACAATGTATTAGTGGCTGTGGGCTGGGAGGCGGTCGTTGTCATAGAAGTCACTGTATTTGTGGAAGTGATGGTGGAAGTGATGGGGAAAGTTGAAGTCACTGCTGTTTTGAGAGTAGTAAATACTGGGGTTGGGGACATGGTCGTATGGATGCTTCCAGTGGGCAGGGGAGTCCTTTCTGTGGTTCTAGTTGTAGAGGAGATTGTAGTGTGGAAGGTTGTGTCTGTGGTTGACACAGAGGAGGAGGGTGTCACTGTCACTATGGGAGTTTCCCTTGCAGTGGTGGTAGAGGGAGAAGATGTCACGGCTGACGTTCCTTTCTCAGTAGAGGTCATAGGGTAAGTCCTGGTGACGGTGGTCACTGGCTTCTGTGTCACGGGAGTGGGGGTGTAAGAGCTGGTGAAGGCCACCTGTGTCGTGGTCACACAGATGGAGGTGGGGTGGGAGATGGTGATTATAAAGCTCGTTGGATACACGCATTCAGTGGTGGCCGAATAGACCAACACAGTGGGTGGAGTGGTTTCAACCTTGAAGGCAAACTTGGACGTTGGGGTGGTTGAGGTGTTGGAACTGACTGGAGAGGTGAGCAATGTTTCAGAGATGAGTGTGTCATGGGGGGAGGTAGTGAGCATCACAGGTGCATTTTCCCTGTGGCTGGGAGCAGGAGAGGTGAGCTGGGGGACACCGAGTGGCCACCCAGCCAGGTCTCTGGCGTGTGGAGAATTGCTGAGGGCAGCGCTGGCTGCTTCTGCCCTGGGGAAAGGCACTTGAGAGATGGATGTGGCCGTGGATAAAGTTCCTGCATTGGCGGCAGAGCAGAGGAATCCACTGGTAAATCCGTGGGTCATTTTGTTACATCACTCATGTAAGCTACTCACTCACCCATTTTCCAGGCAGCATCACAGAGGGCAGGGCATACCGCAGCTCAGTCCTGCATCAGAGGCAGCTTGGAGCTGGGTGCTTTGTGGTGCTGGAGCCCACTGCCTGTCTGCTCCTAGGGGAGCAGTGGAGCATGGGAGCCCTCATTCCTCACCCGGCCTTGGCCTTGTCATGGCAGGTCCTCCTGTCCTGATATAGCCGAGCTGGGCAGAGCCTCCCTGCCCTCCCTTCCCTCCTCTGGTCACACCCAGGCTCCTCCTCCCTCTGCCCCTTCCTCTCCCCCCCCTGCTACTGCCTGGAGTCCTCCCCCCCCCCCCCGCAAAAACCTTCTGCTCCCACCACTGCTTCTCCCTGCACCCTGCTGCTGTCTGGGCTGATTCCCGCTTTCAAAGAGAAAAAGAGAGAACCCAGCCATGTCCTGGCAGGGGGCGCATCACAAAAACCAGGAGACAGGGAAAGCTGCACAAAGAGGGTCAGGCGCGGTGGCTCACGCCTGTAACCCCAGCACTTTGAAAGGCCAAGGCAGGCGATCACTTGAGGTCAGGAGTTCGAGACCAGTCTGACCAACATGGTGAAACCCTTTCTCTACTAAAAGAAAACACAAAAATTAGCCGGGTGTAGTGGCGTGTACCTGTAGCTGAGGCAGGAGAATCGCTTGAACCCAGGAGGCAGACAGAGGCTGCAGTGAGCTGAGATGGCTCCACTGCACTCCAGCCTGGGTGACAGAGCAAGACTCCATCAAAACAAAAACAAAAACAAAAAAACCGCCTAGAGAACACCAAAGAGAAACAGGCTAAGCTCACATGCTAATGACTTCAAAGGGCATGGAGTGAGGACTAGGCGGCGAGGCGGAGAGACAGCATAGAAAAGGAAACTTCTAGAAAGAGCTACCTCAGCCGTCAAGCGTGATGAGTTCTGGAGACCTTAAGGCTTAGCAGTGAGTGTTCATCACACAAATAGACATATTTTTCTATAATTATTCCCTTTTGGCCACGGGATTCATTAGTTTACAAGCATGAACCCCAGCAAGTGGATTTCAACCCATTTCACAGATGGTCAGAGTTAGGATCAGAGATCCGGCTGTCGGGGGTGTCGGGGACGAGGAAGACACGCAGCCACAGCAGATGGGAAGTGGGAAGTACCCGACCTGCTACCCCTCACCTCGGGCACAGCCCATCTTGTGGCTGAGAGCTGAGGTGTCACGTCTCAGCCTAGCTCGCGGGTGCCAGGGAAGTGGAGTCAGGGATTATGAGAATCCCCAGGCTACAGCCCTTGGCTCCAGGATGTGGCCCTGGAGGTGACTGAGAAGGGGACTCATGGGCCTGTCGGCTGGGCGGCCTGGGATCGGGGATCAGAAGCAGACACTGAAGTACAGAGAAAAGAGAAGTATAGAGGAATTGCGGGGTGTTCCTGCAGGGCAGAAGAGAGAAGCCTGGGACCCCATGCCGGGTAGGCTCAGACGCACCCTTGGAAGTGAAGTGGACTCAGGAGCTCCCCGCCCCGGCCCTGGTACCAACAGCTGTGCCCAGACACATGGGCCCTGGCCGGGGTGAGAGAGTGACGGCAGAGCTGGGAAGGAGCCACTGGGGGACAAAAGGCAGAGAGGCTGAAACCAGAGGACGGAGACCAGGGGTAGAAGTTAGAGGGCTGTCAGGGAGGGAGAGGCCAGTGTGAAGGGGGCACTCAAGCTGGGGGCGTGAGGCAGGTGACAGAAGGAGTCAAGACAGGAAGGGCACTGCTCTGGGAAGATGTAAATCCCACCCTCCACCCTCCAGCTGCAGATACAGATTGGGGCTCAGCCCCTGCAACCTGCTCCGTGCTTGGTGGAGAGTGGCAGGGACCCAGTTCCCTCACTCTTTCCCAACCTCGGTTTTCCCTGCACCTGGAGCTCTGGGAGAAACCTCTCCTCGTCGCCCCCTCCCCCAATCAGGCCGTGCCTCGGTTCTCCCTGCACCCAGAGCCCCAAGCGGTGCCTTCTTATTCCCCCTCCCCAGGCCTCACAGCCACTTTCCCCTCCTCCTTCCTGGAACATCACATCAGGAGCTTTTCTCCAACCCCCTCCCGCCTCTCCCCCTTACCTGTGGCCCATGGGGAGGCCTTGAGCATCCAGAGGAGGCCAAGGAGCTCCAATAGCCGCATGGGCCCAGCGGGCAGAGGGCTGGGGCAGAACAGGCTTCAGGACCAGGACAGCGGCAGGGACGTGGCTCTGGGGGTGCACATAATGAAAGTGCTGGTTATCGGTTTTGCTGAGCCTCACCTTTGCACCGCCCCACCTCTCCCATCTTCCTCCCTTCTTCCTGCATCCGGACAGACAGACGTCAGCGCTGTGGGAAGCGGGACACGGGGGAAAATGATAGGACAAGTCCAGGAAGTGTCAGGCAGGAAGAGCTGCTATTGGCTCAGCCCCACAGCCTGCCTGGCCCACATGGAGCTCGCTGAAAGCTTCCCTTCCTCCCCGACACCCGTGGAGGGTACACCCCTTGACCGAGGGCTTGGACTCTGGAGTCTGGGCCGACTCCTGCAGCCTCTCCTTAGTTTCAATTCCTCCTGCTGGGGACACAGTGCAACCTCGCTCTTCTTCAAGCCCCTTCTGTCCCTCAGTCTGCCCCGGCTCCATCCTGCCCCCTGCAGGACCCCATAGGCCAGACAAAACCGTGGGAGTAATTAACACAGAATTCCATCTGAAGTCATTTTATTATCTGAAGAGTTGGGGCTAGGTCCCAGAAAAGGAAACATGGATGACCAAAGGAAACACTCAAAAATACTAGTCTGGGCCCGGCGCGGTGGCTCACGCCTGCATTCCCAGCACTTTGCAAGGCTGAGGGGTGTGGATCACTTGAGGTCACGAGTTCAAGACCAGCCTGGGCAACATGGCAAAACCCCATCTCTACTAATAGGCTGAGGCAGAAAAATCGCTTGAACCCAGAAGGTGGAGGTTGCAGTGAGCCGAGAGCACACCACTACACTCCAGCCTGAGCAACAGAGCGAGACTCCATCTCAAAAAAAAACTAGTTTGGACCCAGCACATTATTTGACCTATCCAGTTTGGGCAAAGGTGTGAAGAATAAACGTTCTTACCCAGCTGGTGGGTGTGTAGGTGGGTTGGGTTGTTTTAAAAGGGTAATTTGAGGATCACTTGAGGTCAGGGGTTCGAGACCAGACTGGCCAACATAGTGAAACCCCGTCTCTACTAAAAGTACAAAAATTAGCCTGGCGTGGAGTGGGCACCTGTAATCCCACCTACTTGGTAGGCTGAGGCAGGAGAATTGCTTGAACCCCGGAGGCAGAGGTTGCAATGAGCTGAGATCGTGCCTCTGCACTCCAGCCTGGGCGACAGAGCGACACTTCATTTCAAAAATAAGATAAAGTAAAACAAATGTTCTTATCCAGCTGGTGGGTGTGTAGGTGGGTTGGGTTTCTTTAAAGGGGTAATTTGGTGGCATCTATTAAAATTTTAAATTAGTGCCTTAGGACCCAACAATTTCACCCTCCATCTCTGTGTCCAAGAAGGCCTTCAAGGAAGCATTCACGAGGATGTTTATTGACTCTCAATTATGGCAATTTTGATGGAAATTGGAAACAGCCCAAACGATTGTTTCAACCCAGAAAGAAGATGGAATAGTCACCCTACAGAACACTGTGCTCAGGCCAGATTCAGTGGCTCACGCCTGTAATCCCAGCACTTTGGGAGGCCGAGGCAGGAGGATCTCTTGAGCCCAGATGTTCCAGGCCAGCCTGGGCAACATGCCAAGACCCCATCTCTAAAAAAAAGAAAAAAAAATACACAAAAAATTAGCCAGGCATAGTGGTGTGCACCTGTGGTCTCAGCTACTTGGTAGGCCAAGATGGGAGGATCACCTGAGCCCAGGAGGTCGAGGCTCCAAAGAATTATCAATATAAAATTAGGTCAGGGCCAGGCACAGTGGCTCACATCTGTCATCCCAGCACTTTGGGAGGCCAAGGTGGGTGGATCACTTGAGGTCAGGAGTTTGAGACAAGCCTGATCAACATGGCAAAACCCCATCTCTACTAAAAATACAAAGATTAGCCAAGCGTGGTAGTGCATTCCTGTAATCCCAGCTACTCAGGAGGCTGAGGCAGGAGAATTGCTTGAACCCAGGGGGTGAGGGTTGTAGTAAGCCAAGATCACACCACTGCACTCTGGCCTGGGTGACAGAGTGAGACTCCGTCTCAAAAAAAAAAAATTATAAAATAAAATTAGGTCAGACCAGACACAGTAGCTCACACCTGTAATCCCAACACTTTGAGAGGTCGAGGCGGGAGAATCACTTGAGGCTAGGAGTTCAAGACCACCCCGGGCTAATATAGCGAGAACCATCTCTACAAAAAAAAAGATAAAAAGAAAAATAGATCTAAATAGGTCTAACCATCGCTAACGGAAGAAGCTTTGCAGAGAGAAACTGCAGCTCTTCCCCTTCCCAGCAGGCCCGAGGGACAGGATTGCAAAGGCAGCCAGCGAACTCACCGAGGCCAGGCCCACTGGGAGATCTTCATGTGGGGCTGTGCCTCTCATGTCTCCTGGGGGACCTCATCCTTATCGAGAGTCACTGAACGGACCCTAAATAAGAGGCACTGTGAATACCCACCAAGTGACACTGCCTGCGCATCAGTTGTGCAAATGGCTGCACCAAAATCCAGGGGACACATTGTATAGCCCTGGCCTCAGGGTGTGTGGTCAAGTTGAGGAAGTGAGCAAAGAAATGAAAAGCTAAAGAGTCCAAATGAGGCGGAGCTCAGAGCCCGACAATGACACCATTGGTGGTAACTCAGGGGAGGGGCCGACAGGGAGCAGGGCTACTCCACTTCGATCTCTTAATACATTTGATCAATTTGCCCAGCATGAAGATACTCGTTTGCGAAAAGTTTTGTTGTTTTTCAGAGCAGTCTCTGTGGAAACCGCTGAAGCCACGTGGTCAAGCACCACAGCCAGCCAAGACGCTGCAAACCAAGCTGGAGGTTTCGGGGGTTTCCAGCCCTTTTTTTTTTTTTTTTAAAGTATCAAACACCATAAAATTCCCATCACTGTTCTGGAGACACAGACGTAAATGGAGAATGGATCCCTGTTGTAAGTAAAGATCACCAGGCTCCCGGGGAGATGGATCCCAGATCTACCCCCATCCACCACCCCTTCTGTCCACCACCTCTCTAATACCCACACCCCCTTCTGCTCCAGCCACCAGACCCCAGCCTCAGCCTGTGCCCCACTCCAGGCCCTTATCTGAGCCATTCCTACACCTGCAGTGCCCTCTCGCTCTTCCTCTTTCTCTCACCTGTGAAAATCCCACCTTTCCTTTACAGTTCTACACCTTCCTCACCTCCTTCAGGAAGTCATGTGCAATCAGGAAGTGACCTCTTCCACTCCTGGAATTTTTTTTGTTTTTTGTTTTTTGTTTTTTGTTTTGAGATGGAGTCTCCCTCCGTTGTCCAGGCTGAAGTGCAATGGAGCGATCCCGGCTCACTGCAACCTCTGCCTATGGGTTCAGGAGATTCTCCTGCCTCAACCTCCCAAGTAGCAGGGGTTACAGGCATGTGCCACCACACCTGGCTAATTTTTCTGTGTACTTTTAGTAAAGATGGGGTTTCACCATGTTGGCCAGGCTGGTCTCAAACTCCTGCCCTCCAGTAATCCTCCCACCTTGGCCTCCCAAAGTGCTGTAATTACAGGTGTGAGCCACCACGTCTGGCCCACTCCTGAAATTAATGGTGCTCATTACTGATCTCTCTCCCATGATGCATACTTACTATCTCCTAGCTGGGAGCACAGTCATTTGAACGCCTGCCCAGAAGGGAGAGGGAAAGGTGACATCTTTGCATTCTGAATGGGGACAAGTGGCCACTTTCCCTGCAGAGCCTGGGAAGGAGCCCCGCCCCACTCAGGGAGGCGATGGACGAGCTAAGACTGCGGGAATCCTCCGTCTGCGGTTCGAGAATGCCCCATGCCCACCTTGGGGTCCAGCCTTCGTGGGGAAGCTGGAGAAGATGGAAGAGAAAAGAGTGTTCTACTGGGGTTGGGAGACATGGCTGTAATGTCAGATGCTGCTGACTGTAGGCTGCCCACACACAACTGAGACTGGGAGCTGGCTCCAGAAATTAGTAAGCTTCCAGCCAGAGCTCAAGACAGGCAAGAGGATTGCTGGGGAAAGGAAGGAGCAGAGCTGTGGGAAGACTATGCTGACGATGGCGCGTCGGCTCAATCGTCAGTGACACTCGCCATCGGGCCCCTTCCTAGTGACACTGAAATGGAATGCACGGGAAGTCAGTGGACAGAGTCACTGTGGTGAACTCTGTCTTTGCAGTGGGGGGCACTGGTCTTCCTCCAAGATCACTTTTGTCACAGGTACCTGGGGGAAGATATGAATCCAGAAACGTACAGGCCAGGACCAGCCCCCAAATATCAAGGATTAGGGAGGGATGTGTTGAAACTAGGGCTACAGGCTGGACACAGTAGCTCACGCCTATAATTCCATTACTTTGAGAGGTCTAGCTGGGCAGATCACCTGAGGTCAGGAGTGTGAGACCAGCCTGGCCAACATAGAGAAACTCCGTCTCTACTAAAAATACAAAAATTAGCTGAACAGGGGGAAGCACATGTGTAGTCCCAGTTACTAGGGAGGCTCAGGCACAAGAATCGCTTGACCCCGGGAGGTGAAGGCTGCAGTGAGCCAAGATCATGCCACTGCACTCCAGCCTGGGCAACAGAGTGAGACTATCTCAAAAAAAAAAAAAAAAAAAAGGAAACTAGGGCTCGGGAATAGGTCAGTCTTTCTCCCAGGAGGAGTGAGTGAGGCGGGAGGAGGTTGCGAATGTTGGGCACTATGTGATTATGTGAATTGCAGCTACAGTTGTCCCGATAATATCAGCTGATGGGAGTCCAGGGACCCACAAGAGTTGTCTCTGAAGTCATGGTGGCTAGGGTAATGGGAATCAGCTTGCTTGATGGGTAGATGACAAGCTGATACTTGGCTTTAAGAGTAAAGTTCCTCGGCTGGGAGTAGTGGCTCACACCTGTAATCCCAGCACTTTGGGAGGCCAAGGTGGGTAGATCACCTGAGGTCAGGAGTTCGAGACCAGCCTGACCAACGTGGTGAACTCTGTCTCTGCTAAAATACAAAAATTAGCTAGGCGTGGTGGTGAGCACCTGTAATCTCAGCCACTCAGGAGGCTGAGGCAGGAGAATCACTTGAACCCAGGAGGTAGAGGTTGCAGTGAGCCAAGATCATGCCACTGTGCTGCAACCCATACAAGAGCGAAACTCCATCTCAAAAAAAAAAAAAAAAAAAAAAAAGAGTAAAGTCTCTCAAAGCCAGTGAGTTTGGTGTAGCAGTCAGAAAGTGTCAGCTTATGCTGCAGTAACACAGTTCTAAAGGCTATATGGCTTACGACAGCAAAGGTTTATTTCTTGCTCATGCCACTTGCCTATTTCAATGTCTGTGCTCTCATCCATGCCATCTTCACTCTGGGACCTGGGGTGGCCAAACCACCCCCGTCTGGGACATTGCCAGTCTCATGGTGGTGGAAGGTGACAGATGGCAAAACCACCAGCTGGCTCTTGAAGCTTCTTTCCAGAGATGATGTGCGTCCCTTCCACCCACATTTTGTTGGCCAAAGCAAGTCACAAGGTCGCCCTGGATATAAAATACTATCAGAGAGAGGCACTGCCAGTCAGACATCAAGCGTGATATCAGCGATACAGGGAGGTATGGTCTACCCAAGGGAGGGAAAGCAAATATTTTCAACAATAACACAATCTACCACAGCTGGGATCCCAGCAGAGGTATGGTTTATGCAAATCAAGATCCCATCAAGCAGGATCAGACCCCTGGTGGGGCCTTGTGTGCCACACAAAGAGATCTCGCCACTGCACTCCAGCCCAGGTGGGCGACACAGTGAGACTGTGTCTCAAAAAATAAAAAAACCACCTAAAAATTCCAAAGGAAAATTTAGGAGACTATATGTATAATTTGGGAGCTGAGGAGACTATTTTAATCAAAACAAGAAACCCAAAAGATGTAAAAATAAAATCACACATATCCTACTACATTAAAAAGTAACATTTTGTGGGGGAAAGTTATCAAAACAATACAAAGTAGTGGCAGAATTGTTTGCAATCTGAATGACAGACAAAGGGTTAATATCTGTAATATACAAACAGCATTTACAAATATATATTTTAAAAACACACTGTTCAACCTGATATTCATGGTCATTATATATTAAATGCCTCTTAAGATACTTTCAGGATCACAGTATAATTCTGTTGGTTTTTGGAGTCCTATAGTATGTTTATGATGTTAGAATCATAGGCAAAATGTTTTTCAATAAATTTTTTCAAACTTCTGTTTTCGGCCAGGCATGGTGGCTCACGCCTGTAATCCCAGCACTTTGGGAGGCCGAGGTGGGTGGATCCCTTGAAGTCAGGAGTTCAAGACCAGCCTGGTCAATATGGTGAAACCCCCGTCTCTACTAAAAATACAAGAATTAGCCAGGTATGGGGGTGCATGCCTGTAATCCCAGCTACTTGGGAGGCTAAGGCAGGACAATCTCTTGAACCCTGGAGGCAGAAGTTGCAGTGAGTCCAGATCGTGCCACTGCACTCCAGCCTGGGCAACAGAGTGAGACTCCATCCCCAAAAAAGAAAAAATCTCGTGTTTTCATGTGAAGTTTGTTCCACGTGAAGTTTATTTTTCTTGTCAGTTTCTCTCTTTCCTTCTCTTTCTGTCCTTCCTTGCTTGTTTCATGCAAGCCTCATGATGCCTAAGATAAACTCAAATGCTTGATTCACACTTGCACAAAATCTCCAGAAACCTAAGGTCACACAGGGACATTTCGGAAAGCAGCCCGTTCTATTTTTCATGTTCTTATTGGCAGTTTCATTTATGGCCGCTGCTTTAATGCAGTTTCTAAGAATTCATCACACCCTTTATGACTGAATGCAAACATCCAAGCTTGAGAAGAGAAGGAACAGAGGGAGACAGCAAGAGCCTGCCAGTTTCTGTTTGCAATACGCTATCGTTTCTGATTCTAAGGAGGAAAAATAACCTCATAAATTTAAGTATGGAACTTATCCTCTTAGAAAGAATGCTCACATTAAGAGTAATAAATGTCAACATTTATGGATTTATGGGGTTTTAAAAAAAAACTCAAAGCTTGTGCAAACATTTCTCATATGGTCATTATTTTCCGAGGATTGCGTAAACGGAAGCCCAGGTCAGCTTGAGGATTTTTCTGGAGGTTCAGCAAAGTCATATCAAATCAGGGAAATGGGGTCTTGCCTTTCTCTGATTAATTTACTTTCTTCTGTCTCCTCTTGTCTTCTTCCTAGAGTCTGGTGCATCTGAAAGTTCTGTGAACACTGGCCTGCCGCATTCTATGGATCTGGAGGCAACTATCGCCCTCCTATAAATACCAAGGGTGCCACTGGCCTGCTCCTTACACCAGACAGTAAACAGTCACCAAGAGCCTGATTGAAGCTTTGGGACAAAACAATGAAACCAAAAGATGGATTTGCTGAGTAGCAGAGACCGTAAACTGCTACTCTCGGTTTATTTATTTATTTATTTTTATTTTTTATTTATTTTTTTTTTGAGATGGAGTCTCACTCTGCCGCCCAGGCTGGAGTGCAGTGGTGTAATCTCAGCTCACTACAGTCTCCGCCTCCCAGGTTCAATTGATTCTTCTGCCTCAGCCTCCCAGGTAGCTGAGATTACAGGCCCATGCCACCACGCCTGGCTAATTTTTGTATTTTAAACCATGTTGGCCAGGCTGGTCTTGAACTCCTGACCTTAGCTGACCCACCTGCCTCGGCCTCCCAAAGTGCTGGGATTACAGGAGTGAGCCACTGTGCCCAGCCGTCTCTATGTTTTAAAAAATAAAATAATAATAAATATATTATTTTTAGGCCAGGTACAGTGACTCATGCCTGTAATCCCAGCACTTTAGGAGACCGAGGTGAGTGGATCACTTAAAGTCAGGAGTTCAAGACCAGCCTGGCCAACATGGCGAAACGCGGTCTCTACTAAAAATACAAAAAAAAAAAAAAAAAAATTAGCCAGGTGTAGTGGCGCACACCTGTAATCCCAGCTACTTGGGAGGCTGAGGCAGGAGAATTGCTTGAACCCAGGAGGCAGAGGTTGCAGTGAGCTGAGATTGTGCCATTGCACTTCAGCCTGGGCAACGGAGGGAGACTCTGTCTCAAAAAATAAATAAATAAAATAAAAAATAAATATATTATTGTTAAAACTAGTTTTCCACCATTGGTGATCTTAAAGTGTGTGCTTAAAACTTTTATTTTAATATTATTCTTGAATTGCAAGCCCAGATATCTATAGCATGATTGGTCTTAGTGAATTTATTGAAGTATACATTTTATTTAAAAGTACACGGTGACTCACGCCTATAATCCCAGCACTTTGGGAAGCAGAGAAGGGTGGATCACAAGGTCAGGAGATCAAGACCATCCTGGCTAACATGGTGAAACCCCATCTCTACTAAAAATACAAAAAATTAGCTGGGCGTGGTGGCAGGGGCCTGTAGTCCCAGCTATTCAGCAGGCTGAGGCAGGAGAATGGCGTGAACCTGGGAGGTGGAGCTTGCAGTGAGCTGAGATCGTGCCACTGCACTCCAGCCTAGGCAACAGAGTGAGACTCCATCTAAAAGATATATATAAAAATAAAACTGAAGATGAAATATGTACTGTACATCTAGATGTCTAGAAAGCCTGGTCTGCAATACACAATGCTGGATCACGAAATAACTGTTATAGGTAGCATTTGTATAACATTTTTCATTCCTGGATATTGCTTTCACAATTTAGTTCTACTTTCATGATATGAGCCAATGCCATATTTAAAAAAAATATTACCAGGTCCTGTACAATTTTTGTATTTTATACTACAGGGAATTTAGTTTAATGAGCTTAAAATAAAACACTGTTGATTGGATTATTAAAAGCAAATCACTAAAAAATCCTCTATGTAAGACTCTCCCCTGGGCACAGTGGCTCACACCTGTAATCCCAGTACATTGTGAGGCTGAAGCAGGTGAATATCTTGAGCCTAGGAGTTCAAGACCAACCTGGGCAACATGGCGAAACCCCAGTCTCTACAAAAAATACAAAAATTAGCTGAGCATGGTGGTGCACACCTGTAATCCCAGCTACTTGGGAGGCTGAGGCTACAGGATCACTTGAGCCCAGGAGGTCAAGGCTGCAATGAGATATGATCATACCACTTGCACTTCAGCCTGGGCCACAGGATCTCTATTAATCATACCACAGTCTGGGTATATACCCAAAAGATTATAAATCATGCTACTATA
>NW_026652346.1:246963-300725 GCF_009828535.3 Hylobates moloch | reverse complement strand
CGCCCAGCCTCTTGAAAGTATTTTTACTAGGTGTAGAATTCTAAGTTGACAGTTTTTTTTTTTCAGCACATGAATAAGATTCCATTGTGTTCCAGCTTCAAGGTTGCTATACAGAAGACTGAGCTTAATCTGTCAGGCCTTTAATTTCCTTTTTCTCTTGCTGCTTCGAGACTTTCTGTTTTGTTAATATTCTGAAGCTTCACCAGGATGTTTCTGGGCATGGATTTCTTTGTATTTATCATGCTTGGGATTCCTTGGCTTCTCAAAGCTGATAAGGTCTCTTCTCAGTTTGGGAAACTTGCCAGCCATTCTCTCTTCACATATTTTCTCTTCCCCTATTAACTCTTTTCTCCAGGAACTGCAATTAAATAGAGGTTAACCCTTCCCTTTCTATTCTTCATGTGTTTTTAACTACTCTTCCATATTTTCTGTCTCATAGCTGCTCATGAAGCATGTGGTGAGTTTCTTCTGTTCTCTCAGTTTACAGATTCTCTCTTCAGCTCTGTCTAATCTGCCACTAAAACCTCCTAATAAGTTTTTTTGTTTGTTTTTGTTTTTGTTTTTGTTTTTTGAGATGGAGTCTCTGTCACCCAGGCTGGAGTGCCGTGGCATGATCTTGGCTCACTGCAACCTCCGCCTCCTGGGTTCACGCCATTCTCCTGCCTCAGCCTCCCGAGTAGCTGGGACTACAGGCGCCCGCCACTGCCACCACAACCAGCTAATTTTCCTTTGTACTTTTTTAATAGATACGGGGTTTCACTGTGTCAGCCAGGATGGTCTCAATCTCCTGACCTCATGCTCAATAAGTTTTTCAATAAACAAATCTACATTTTAATAAGTTATTGGATATACACATGTATTTATTACTGAAAATGGAAATAACATATCAAAATATCCCCCTCTCGCTATTCAAGTTTGTTGGGTTCTTTTGTTTATTTTTTGAGACTGAGTCTCATTCTTTTGCCCAGGCTGGAGTGCAGTGGTGCCATCTCGGCTCACTGCAACCTCCACCTCCCAGGTTTAAGCGATTGTCCTGCCTCAGCCTCCTGAGTAGCTGGGATTACAGGCATGCACCACCATGCCTGGCCAAGTTTTGTATTTTTAGTAGAGACTAAAAATAGTTTCACCATGTTGGCCAGGCTGGTCTCAAACTCCTGACCTCAAGTGATCCGCCAGTCTTGGCCTCCGAAAGTGCTAAGATTGCAGGCATGAGCCACTGCACCCAGCCTCACTATTCAAGTTTTTTTAAAGGTAAAGACACATCTAGCTGCATGTACCCTTCTCTAATGTTGTGCTTTATCCAAACTACCCAATGTAAACTCATTTTATACATTCCTTCCACATAAATTTCTTTACTTCAAATGTTTGATGTTAGGTCTGCTCTCATCTCACTGACTTCAGGATTCTAAACCATACATGTAATCCATGAGACCTTGTACTACCTGGAGCCAAATCAAAAACTAGAACTGAGATACCAAAGCATCAAATTACAAAGAGGGACAAAGGGAAAAAAAAAAAAAAACTTAGGTCGTCAAAATCATATTTTGAGTTATTAAAAATTATTGGATTTTGGCTGGGCACAATGGCTCACGCCTGTAATCCCAGCACTTTGGGAGGCTGAGGTGGGCAGATTCTGAGGTCGGGAGTTTGAGACTAGCCTGGCTAACATGGTGAAACTCCGTCTCTACTAAAAATACAAAATTAGACAGGCGTGGTGGCATGTGCCCGTAATCCCAGCTACTCTGGAGGCTGAGGCAGAAGAATTGCTTGAACCTGGGAGGCAGAGGTTGCTGTGAGCCGGGATTGCACCACCGCACTCCAGCCGGGGTGACAGAGTGAAACTCATCTCCAAACAATAACAATAAAAATAAAAATTATTGGATTTATGCTTTCACTTAGAGTAAAAAAGCCACAAGAGGCTGTGCATGGTGACTCACACCTGTAATCCCGGCATTTTGAGAAGCCAAGGCAGGAGGATCGTTTGAGGCCAGGAGCTCAAGACCAGCTTGGGTAGCCTAGCAAGGCCCCCATCTGTACAAAAAGTGCAATAAAATTAATACATAAAATAAATCCACAAGAGACTATCACTCCTACCATAAAAAGAAGAAAAAGCTGGGTAATCTATATGTTTTGGCATTTCTTAAGCCCATCAGAAGTTTAGGCTTCAAGGCAACCAGGTGAACTGAGGTCCAAAGAGACTGCGCCCTCTCAGAAAAGACAGGACACATGAAAAGTTCCACCTTTGTCAGAGCACAGGAGGAAGAAGTGGCCACCAAAAAAGCAGGTGATAGGAAAACAACATTTTAATGAATTCTTAGAGGCCAGGAGTGGGCCAGCATGACAACTTAGAATCTCCCTGGGTGCCTCGGGATCTAGCAGACCCCAAGTTCACTTGCAATCTCTTTTCCACCTCTTGGTGCTCATGAGAAAGATTGGAGGTACAACAAGAGACAGGAAAGAGGCTCCCTCAGTGGTTCTCAGGCATGAACCCCCTCCTACCTCCTAGAACCTTGTCTCACAAGAAGCAGAAGGACTTAAGCCTCAGGGGAAGGGGCAGGAATCCTTCCTATCCCCAGGGGACAGGCAAAGGTTCACTCCTGGTGGAAGTAAGGGTACAAGTAAGGCCATCTAGTTCTGGGGGAGGGATAGGAACCAGCCCCTCATTACACGGTGAGGGAGGGTTGAAGCAAAATCTGCCCCCTTGGGAGGGGCAGGAAATCCCCTGGCTAAATCACAAGCTTTGCACCTGTAAACCAAAAATAAAATTCTATGCCCCCCAACCTACTGAGCGGACTCCTTCTCACCAAGGGCATTCCAAAGTAAACCTGCAAAACTAGTTCAGGCCATGATGGGAAGGAGGGTTGGACATGCCTCATTCTGCCCTTATCTCTTTGGAATTCAGGCACAACTGACCAGCATTAACATCAACACAGAGATCTTAAGGCTGACAAAACAGACTCTTTGTAGCAAGAAGATACCAAATTCCAACCTGACTGAAGTATAGCATCACATGATAGATAGCAGGTCCTGAAAGAAACAGAAGTATTTTACCCCAAAATAAATTTTTCTTCGACATATTTTGAAACGGCCCTGCAAATCTGTCTCTTGTAGGGAAAATCTACACTCTGTAGAGAGTCCCCTTCCCTTTCCAGGTCTTCTCCTGATTCAGGAGAGATATAACTAAGAGTCTGGCGCCTTTTTAAGTCTGATAAGAAACACTTACCATCTATTCTCTCTGAAGCCTGCTACCTGGAGGCTTCATCTGCATAACAAGAACCTTGGTCTTGGCACACACCTATAATCCCAGCACTTTGGGAGGCCGAGGTGGGCAGATCACGAGGTCAGGAGATCCAGACCATCCTGGCTGACATGGTGAAACCCTGTCTCTACCAAAATACAAAAAATTAGCCAGGTGTGGTGGCGCGCACCTGTAGTTCCAACTACTCGGGAGGGTGAGGCAGGAGAATCGCTTGAATCCAGAGGGTGGAGGTTGCGGTGAACCAAGATTGCGCCACTGCACTCCAGCCTGGGCAACAGAGCGAGACTCTGTCAAAAAAAAAAACAAGTGGTCTCCACAACCCCTTATCTTTTTAAAAAATGTTTATTTTATGTGCAAAAAGCTATCATGGTTTTTTGGTTTTTTTGTTTGTTTGTTTGTGTGTTTTTGACGGAGTCTTGCTCTGTTGCCAGGCTGGAGTGCAGTGGTGCAATCTCAGCTCACTGCAACCCTCCACCTCCCAGGTTCAAGCGATTCTCCTGCCTCAGCCTCCTGAGTAGCTGGGATTACAGGCATATGCCACCACGCCCAGCTAATTTTTGTATTTTTAGTAGAGATGAGGTTTCACCATGTTGGCCAGGATAGTCTCGATCTGCTGACCTCGTGATCTGCCCGCCTCAGCCTCCCAAAGTGCTGGGATTTCAGGCGTGAGCCACCGTGCCCAGCCACTATCATGGTTCTTCACTGGGTAGATGCCTTGGATAATCCTTTCAAGGAAGATCAGTTAGTATAACTTAATGAAACCCATATCTTTCCTGTACTGACGGAAACACTGGCGGCACATATTGAGGGCATATTTCTGGATCAGACCATGCTGGTTTGGGCAGATGTGACAAGAATGAGAACCCTGGCCAAATATTCACTGGTGGCTCCAGTACAGCTGCCGGTGACCCATCTTGCTCTCAGAAGTGCAACGAGGTAAAAGGCCACAACCTCTTATCTTTAAACCAGACATGCCTTTCTGTTGATTCCAGGTCTTTAGATCATAACTTTACTCTTTCAACCAATTTCCAATCAGAAAATCTTGGAATTTATCTATTATCTGGAAGTCCCCTGCCCCGCACCCCAAATTGTTCCACCTTTCCTGACTGAACCAATGTACAGTTTACATGTATTGATTGACATATGCCTGTAACTTCCGTCCCTCTAAAATGTATAAAATTGGCCTCAGGGGCCAGGCCGCAGGGGCTCACACCTGTAATTCCAGCACTTTGGGAGGCCAAGGAGGGCAGATCACTTGAGGTCAGTTTCACTCGAGTCCCTGTGAAGAGACCACCAGGCTTTGTGTGAGCAATAAAGCTTTTAATCACCTGGGTGCAGGCGGGCTGAGTCGGAAAAGAGAGTCAGTGAAGGGAGAGAGGGGTGGGGTCGTTTTATAAGATTTGGGTAGGTAAAGGAAAATTACAGTCAAAGGGGGGTTGTTCTCTGGTGGGCAGGGGTGGGGGTCACAAGGTGCTCAGTGAGGGAGCTTTTGAGCCAGGATGAGCCAGGAAAAGGAATTTCACAAGGTAATGTCATCAGTTAAGGCAGGAACAGGCCATTTTCACTTCTTTTGTGATTCTTCAGTTACTTCAGGCCATCTAGATTTATACGTGCAGGTCACAGGGGATATGATGGCTTAGCTTGGGCTCAGAGGCCTGACAGTCAGGAGTTTGAAATTCCTTCCTTCCTTCCCTCCTTCCCTCCTTCCCTCCTTCCTTCCTTCCTTCCTTCCGTCCCTCTCTGTGGCCCAGGCTGGAATAAACTCGGCTCGCTGCAGACTCCCTGCGTCTGGCTCCCGTGATTCTCCTGCCCTGGCCTGCGGGCCACCTGGGATTGCCGCCGCGCGCCACCACCCCTCCCTGGTTTTTCTCCTTTGGCTGGAGGCGCGGTTTCGCCATGTAGGCCAGGCTGGTCTCCAGCTCCTGACCTCCAGTGCTCTGCCCACCTCGGCCTCCCGAGGTGCTGGGACTGCAGACGGAGGCTCGCTCATTCGGTGCTCGGTGTTGCCCGGGCTGGAGTGCGGTGGCGTGGTCTTGGCTCGCTGCAGCCTCCGCCTCCCAGCTGCCTGCCTTGGCCTCCCAGGGTGCTGGGATTGCAGCCTCTGCCCGGCTGCCACCCCGTCTGGGAGGTGGGGAGCGTCTCTGCCTGGCCGCCCATCGTCTGGGTTATGAGGAGCTCCTCTGCCCGGCCACCCCGTCTGGGAAGTGAGGAGCACCTCTGCCCGGCCGCCCCGTCTGGGAAGTGAGGAGCGCCTCTGCCCGGCCGCCCCGTCTGGGAGGTGAGGAGCGCCTCTGCGCGGCCGCCCCTTCTGGGATGTGAGGAGCGCCTCTGCCCGGCCACCCATCGTCTGGGATGTGAGGAGCGCCTCTGCCCAGCCGCCCCGTCCAGGAAGTGAGGAGCCCCTCTGCCCGTCCGCCACCCCGTCTAGGAAATGAGGAGCATCTCTGCCCGGCCGCCCCGTCTGGGATGTGGGGAGCGCCTCTGCCCAGCCGCCCCGTCTGGGAGGTCTACCACAGAGGCCAGAAGCAATGTGGGGGCTGGATGTGGTGGCTCACGCCTGTAGTCCCAGTACTCTGGGAGGCTGAGGCGGGTTGATCACTTGAGGCTAGGAGCTCGAGACCAGCCTGGCCAACATGGCGAAACATATGAAAAATACAACTGTCAAACCAACCAACAAACCAAGCGACAACAAAACAGGTCTACCCTGAAGTCATACTCTAATTTTTTCTATTTTCCTCCCTTTCTGATCCTTTATCCCACTTTCTTTTTCTTCCTCTTCCTTCTCCTTCTTCTTCGTCAAATAGAGGATTGAGTCATTATCATTGATCCATACAAAGTCCCTCTCTCATTTATTTTCTTTGGCTCCCACCCCCCATTTCTATTCCCCGTCTTCCCATGTGCAACCTTCCTAATATGTTTGATATGCATCTTTTTGTTTGTATGTACTTTTAGAAAATGTTTATTGTTTTGTGTGCAAAAAAAAATAAAATTAAATTTAAAAAGAAAATTATATCACTGAGAAAAATTATAATAGTAAGCAGTGTTAACGCCCTCCACCTGCACCATCTTGTCTTTCCCTTGATTATTTGGGGGCTACTGGGCCAAGCTAACTTTGGAAGACATTTTAGGTTATCATTCAAATGATAATAGGCCTTGCCCTGAAACTCCTCTCCTCCCCAAAGCCTTTTGTAAAGCCAATGGGAGACCATCAGGCTTGGAGGAGGAGAGGAGCTTCAGTCCTAAGATTGGCCTTTTGAGATGTCTTTTCAGGATTTTTGCACGTCAGAGATCCGTGGCTCCACCTGAACCCACCTGAATCCCCCACCAAACCCACCCCTGTAGCCCTGCCCAGAAGCAATTCTGCCTGCAGGAGGCAGAATTTCATCTCCGCCCTAACCAATCAGCAGCAAGCACCTATTACCTGGCCACCCTCATCCCCTTGTGGAGTCCTAATTAGGGAAAGGGAGTCGGGCTGGTGGAACCAAGGGAAAGCAAAAAGAGAAAGCAGATAAGCAACAAGTCTGTCTTTCTTCATGGTCCAGGACACACAGCCCTCCTGCACAAGTAACTCACAATCTTTCCTGCACCCAGCTATCACCAGACACCTGCAAGTTAGCTCACTGCAACCTTGATGTTATCAGTACTACATAAAGCCCTCTTCAACAGACAGCATAAACAGTACCCTATAAAATCTCCAGCGAGTTTGTTTTTTGCAGTCAGTTTCTCTTCCACTGGTAGCCTGTTATCTCTCTGGCAACGTATTTTCCTACTTTGTCTAATAAATCTGGCTTCCTTTATTACAACTGTCTTCACAAATTCTTTTACCCCACACCACCAGCTGTCATTTTCCCATGACATCCCTAACATACAAGCTTTGGACAAGATGATTTGAGTGCTAACTCCATCTCCCATGTGGCATGGCCAGCCTTGTGTCTATTAAACTCTTTCTCTACTACAATGCCATAGTGTTTCTTTATGCAGTAGGCAAGAAGAACCTCTCAGGTGGTTACACATCCTCCTGCCCTCATTTCCAAGCTAGCTGCTGCTGAAGAAGAACTAGAGGCAAAGCTGAGTGCCCTGGTGGAGGGAAGGACAGCTGCTTGCACTCAGAAGCCTGCACTGATACAGAGAGGTCAGCCACCATGGGAGTAGGGATGAGAAATTCTGTCCTGCCAAAGACCCCCCGAATCCAAAGACATAAGGAAAAGCTTGGCTGCCATGAGGAAGGACAGATATGCTGAGAAATTCCATCCCCAAGACCCAGGAGCAAAGAGCTTGCCTGAGACAGAGACTAGCCCTGGAGAAATGGAATACCATGCCTCTGTCAGAGGCAGGTGAACCAGAGCAACTCCATCTTGAATAGGAACTGGGTAAAATGAGGCTGAGACCTACTGGGCACATTCTCAGACGGTTAAGGCATTCTAAGTCACAGGATGAGATAGAAGGTCAGTGCAAGATACAGGTCATAAAGACCTTGCTGATAAAACAGGTTTTGTAGCAGGACAAGCCACAGACAAAACTCCTCAGACACTGAGTTAAAGAAGAAAGGGCTTTATTCAGCCAGGAGCTTCGGCAAGACTCATGTCTCCAACAACCGAGCTCTCTGAGTCAGCAATTCCTGTCCCTTTTAAGGGCTCACAATTCTAAGGGGGTCTGCGTGAGAGGGTCGTGATTGATTGAGCAAGCAGAGGGTATGTGACTGGGGGCTGCATGCACCGGTAATTAGAATGGAACAGAACAGGACAGGGATTTTCACAGTGCTTTTCTATATAATGTCTGTAATCTATAGATAACATAACCGATAAGGTCAGGGGTCGATCTTTAACAACCAGGCCCAGGGTGTGGTGCTGGGCTGTCTGCTTGTGGATTTCATTTCTGCCTCTTAATTTTTCCTTCTTCTTTCTTTGGAGGCAGAAATTGGGCATAAGACAATATGAGGGGTGGTCTCCTCCCTTAGTTTCAGTAAAGAAGCCGGCCAAAACCCACCAAACCAAGATGGTGAAGAGAGTGACCTCTGATCATCCTTACCGCTACACTCCCACCAGCACCATGACAGTTTACAAACGCCATGGCAACGTCAGGAAATTACCCTATATGGTCTAAAAAGAGGAGGCATGAATAATCCACCCCTTGTTTAGCATGTCATCAAGAAATAACCATAAAAATGGTCAACCAGCCACCCTCGGGGCTGCTTTGTCTATGGAGTAGCCACTATTGTATATCTTTATTTTCCCAATAAACTTGCTTTCGCTTTACGGACTCGCCCTGAATTCTTACGCAAAATCCAAGAACCCTCTCTTGAAGGGTCTGGATCGGGACTCCTTTCCTGTAACACCTCTACCATGAGCCTCACACCAAGTAACCCACAAGAGCAGTCTCAAGCTATTGGCAGGGTGGGGAAAGCAAGAACATGGGAAGAGATCTTGCTTTGAAAGCCCCCAACTAAATGGGGGTTTCAGTAGCAGAGCAGCTAGTAACCCTGCTTTAATGGGAAATGAAGGACGTGGCGTTTGCAGTGTCCCTTTCATGGGATGCTTCTTTTGTTAGCAGCAGCGAATCCATACGGGTCTGTAGCAATTCAATTCTTGCCTCCTTGAAGGAAATAATTCCTCTGAGGGGCATAAGGCAGAGTGAGAGACTGAGGCAAGTTTTTGAGCAGGAGTCTGTTTATTAAAAAATTTTAGAACAGGAACAAGGCCAGGCATGGGACAGCTCATGCCTATAATCCCAGCACTTTGGGAGGCCAAGGTGGGCGTATTGCTTGAGGCCAGGAGTTCAAGACCAGGCTGGCCAACATAGCAAAACCCCGTCTCTACTAAAAATACAAAAATTAGCCAGGCGTGGTGGTGGGCGCCTGTAATCCCAACTACTGGGGAGGCTGAGGCAGGAGAATCACTTGAACCCAGGAGGCAGAGGTTGCAGTGAGCTGAGATCACGCCACTGCACTCCAGCCTGGGTGACAGAGCAAGACTCTGTCTCAAAAATAAATAAATTAATTAATTAATATAAATTTTTTTTAAAAAGTTTTAGAGGAAAGAAAGGAAGTAAAGTACACTTGGAAGAGGTCCATGCAGGCAACTTGAGAGATTCAAGTGCACTGTTGAACCCCTGACTTGGGGTTTTATATATTGGCATGGTTCCGGGGCTTTGTGTCTCTTCTCCCTTGATTTTCCCTTGGGGTGGGAACAGTGTGTTTACTGAAGGTGTGCACATGCTCATTTGAGGCGTTTTTCCCCTACCAGCCGAGGGTTCCTGGGAAGACATAGATCAGTTGGCCAAGTGCAGTGGCTCACACCTGTAATCCCAACACTTTGGGAGGCCAAGGCAGGAGGATCGCTTGAGGTCAGGAGTTCAAGACTAGCCTGGCTAACATGGTGAAACCCCCTCTCTACTAAAAGTATAAAAACTAGCTGCGGCCAGGCGTGGTGGCTCACACCTGTAATCCCAACACTTGGGAGGCTGAGGCGGGCAGATCACGAGGTCAAGAGATTGAGACCATCCTGGCCAACATGGTGAAACTCCATCTCTAATACAAATACAAAAAAAAAAAAAAAATTAGCTGGGCATGGTGGCATGCGCATGTAATCCCAGCTACTTGGGAGGCTGAGGCAGGAGAATCACTTGAACTCAGGAGTTGGAGGTTGCAGTGAGCTGAGATCGCTCCACTGCACTCCAGCCTGGGCAACAGAGCAAGACTCCGTCTAAAACAAAACAAAAAAGAAATACCACTTAAGCTCTGCCATGTTGCCTCTTAGTGCACATGCTTGAGCCCCACTCACCCAACTCCTGAGATCTTATCGCGAAGCTGCTGATCACCAGCCTCAGGTGTTTTCTATCTATTGGGAACCCGCCTTTCCCTGGCGCCAGCTACAACCAATTATTATTTCAGAAAGACAGTTTAACAACCACTTGACCACAACCTACTCATCACTTGACATTCCTGGGGAAGGGAACTGGGCATCCTCTCCTACACTGCTCATGTCTGCCTAGATACCTACTCTAACATAACCAGCCACAGCAGGCCCAAGCTACTGGGGAGTGGGGCAAGCAAGAACATGGAAAGACACCCTGCTTTGAGAGCTACCTGGGGGTCTCAGTAGCAGAGCAGCTAGCAAACCTGCTTTAAGGAGAAATGAAGGGAAGCTGGGCATAGTGTTCACAGTGGGCTTTTCACAGGATACTTACGGACCTGGTGGATGGCGTAATGCTAAGGGATCCCTAAAGGTCCCTCACTGGGGAAACTTGCTTATACTGGCAGACGCCCTCGTGGCTTTTGTGTGACCACCACGTCCAGTTTATGCCTGCTGGATGGTCTCTTTGGCTCTGGGAGCCCAATCTTGTGTTCCCCCAGGCGCCCCAGGGAAAACTCAGCCTCAGATTTCCCCTGGTTCTTCAGATGGAAGTCACAAATTCAGGAAAGCACTTTTACCAGAAACAGTTCCTGATCCAATCCCCAAGAGAGGGTTCTTGGATCTTGCGCAAGAAAGAATTTGGAAGGGCCAGGCGCAGTGGCTCACGTCTATAATCCCAGCACTTTGGGAGGCCGAGGTGGGCGGATCACAAGGTCAGGAGATCGAGACCATCCTGGCTAACATGGTGAAACCCCATCTCTACTAAATACAAAAAATTAGCCGGGCATAGTGGCAGGCGTGCCTGTAGTCCCAGCTACTCGGGAGATCGCGCCACTGCACTCCAGCCTGGGTGACAGAGCGAGACTCTGTCTTAAAAAAAAAAAAAAAAATTTTGGAGTGAGTCCACAGAGTGAAGCGAAAGCAAGTTTATTACAGAAGTGAAAAAACAGGAGAATGGCTACTTCATAGAGCAGCCCCAATGGCTGCTGGTTGGCCATTTTTGTTTCGTTTTGTCTTTTATTTTTTGGTCTTCCTTTTTGTTTGTTTGTTTTGTTGGCTGGCTATTTTCTAATGGTTATTTATTGATCGTATGCTAAAGAAGGGGTGGATTATTCATGAGTTTTCCAGACAAGGGGTAGGAATTTCCCAGAACTGAGAATTCCTCCCCCTTTTAGACCATATAGGGTAACTTCTGGGCGTTGCCATGGCATTTGCAAACTGTCACAGCACTGGTAGGAGTGCCATTTAGCAAGCTAATGTGTTATAATTAGCATATTATGAGCAGTGAGGACAGCCACAGGTCACTCTTGTTGCCATCCTGGTTTTGGCGAGTTTTGGCTGGCTTTTATTGAGATGGAGTCGCTCTGTCGCCCAGGCTGGAGTGCAATGGCACAATCTCAGCTCACTGCAGCCTCCACCTCCCGAGTTCAAGTGATTCTCCTGCCTCAGCCTCCTGAGTAGCTGGGATTACAGGGGCCCACCACAACACCCGGCTAATTTTTTCTATTTTTAGTAGAGACGGGGTTTCACTATGTTGGCCAGGCTGGTCTCAAACTCCTGACCTTGTAATTCGCCCGCCTCGGCCTCCCAAAGTGCTGGAATTACAGACGTGAGCCACCGCACCTGGCCATGGCCGACTTTTTTTATTGCATCCCATTTTATCAGTGTCTTTGTAACCTGTATCTTGTGACGTCCTGTCTCATCCTGTGACTAAGAATGCCTAACCTCTTGGAATGCAGCCCAGCAGGTCTCAGCTCATTCTACCCAGTCCCTACTCAAGATGGGGTCGCTCTGGTTCAAATGCTTCTGACACCATCACAATAGGAAACTAGTTCAAAGATTTCTTTTTATTATTATTATTATTATTATTATTATTATTATTATTATTATTTTATAGAGATGGAGTCTCACCATGTTGCCCAGGCTGGTCTTGAACTCCAGGGCTCAAGTGATCCTCCTGCCTCGGCCTCCCAAAGTGCTGGGATTAAAGAAATGAGCCACTGTGCCTGGCCCCAGAGATTTTTTACAGACAATAAATAAGGGCCTCCTAGGCAGGAAGGGCACCATTAGTCAGGAGGGCACCGTGAGTTGGGAAAACAGCATGAGGAGACGGGAGAGCAGTCCTCCAACCCCAGGTCAAGTAGAGAGAGAGAGAATAGGAGTAGAGTCAAGTGGAGAGAGCATGTGTCAACTCGCAGTACGTATATAGAGAGGGGAATACAGTGCCAGTCACTTGAAGTTCAAGGGCAGATGTCTAAATGCTCCATTTAAAGAAAGTGGCGGGGGGGCTGGGCACAGTGGCTCATGCCTATAATCCCAGCAATTTGGGAGGCCAAGAGGCCGAGGCAGGTGGATCACTTGAGGAGAGGAGTTCAAGACTTGAGGTCAGGAGTTCGAGGCCTGGGCAACAGGGCAAGACTCTCTCAAAGAAAGAAAGAAAGAAAGAACCTCGTGAAGGTAGAGAGTTCGAGACCTGCCCAGCATGGTGAAACCCCGTCTCTACTAAAAATATAAAAATTAGCCGGGCTTGGTCACTTGCGCCCGTAGTCCCAGCTACTCAGGAGACTGAGGCAGGAGAATCGCTTGAACCTGGGAGGCAGAAGTTGTAGTGAGCCGAGATCGCACCATTGCACCCCAGCCTGGGCAACAGAGTGAGACTCGGTCTCAAAATAAATAAATAAATAAATAAATAAATAAATAAAAATAAAGGAAGTGGCAGGAATGCAGGAAGCCCAGCCTGCTGGGTGAGAGAGGCGCCTTTAAGTTCATACTCTGGCTACCAGCTTGGCCCATGTGGATATGGTGATCTACTTCTAAAGTCTAGCCAGCAACCTTTGGTCTGTTGTTCCTAATACCACTGACCTAGGCGTGAGACCTTGTGCATATTCCAACGGGCACCGTTCGAATGGTGTAGATATTAAAGGCTGTCAGAGAAGTCTGAGCTACGTGCCATGCTGAGTAAGGCCTTGGATGAGCGTAAACAGTTGAAGCACATGAAGGCACCCATTGTGACCTGAAATCCCATGCAGAGCCACCCACTCCACCGTCTAGGGTGGGGCCAAGGGAACAGATCAATTCTGGACCTAGAGCAGAGTGGAATGACGCTGTCACACACCAGCATGGCTTCCAGATTGGCTCGCACATGGCCAGAGTTTCTTTTAGGGATGGATATGAGGGGGTGTACGTTTGAGCAGAGAGCAAGCAGCGTACTAAGATCATAGCCTATGCAGGCAGGGAGTTCAGAAAGAAAAGTAAAAATGTCCTGCGTCCATTTGTGTCTTAGGAGAGGTAAATCCATGGGCATGACCTAGGTTTGCCACCCAAGCAAGGAGTGAAGGTTTAGTGTAAGGGGTGAAGTCATCTCCAGTGTCAAGGCCCTGGGTTGGGGTGATGTCATCTGAGATGATGTCATCTCCAGCAGTGAGATTTTGGGGTGATGTTGTCTGGCATCTGGCATGTGGGATGGGGCTCCTTTCTTCTTTTTTTTATTTTGGAGGCAGGGTCTCCCTCTGTCACCCAGGCTGAAGTACAGTGGCACTATCATGGTTCACTGTAGCCTCAACCTCCAGGGGTCAAGCAATCCTCCTGCTTCAGTCTCCTGAGTAGCTGGGACAACAGCCATTCACCACCATATCCGGCTAATTTTTTTTTTTTTTGTAAAGGCAAGGGTCTCACTATGTTGCCCAGGCTGGTCTCAAACTCCTGGCCTAAAGCAATCCTCCCACCTTGGCCTCCTACAGTGCTGGGATTACAGGTGTGAGCCACCAAGCCTGGCCTAGTGCATTTTTTGAAAGGTTAAAGTTAGAACCTACATTGTAGAGGCACAAAACCCAGTGTCCTTTTTTATATTTTTGTTATATGAATTTTGAATTTCCAGTTGAATCAAACTATAGAAAATATATTGTATACTCAATTTGTCTATTTATATTTATATTAAAATATTATATATGTACATATGTATATTATATATAATACATATAATGTATTACATATAATATACATATGTACATATAAGGTATACATTTCTACATATATAATATATAGTATATAATATATACAATATATTTAACTATATATTGTACTTCTAGGTACAAGGAGAAAATAAAAGGTGACTAGATAAATTATACATACATATATAATATAATATGTGTATAGAATATATATGTAATATACATATATATGTAATATACATATATGGTACATATAATAATATATAGTGTATTATATATTAATATACAATATACATATAATATATACATAATGTGTACATATATGCATTAATATATGTATTGTATCACATATATTATGTATGTATATTTTATATGTATATATAATTTAGTTAGTCACCTTTTATTTTTCTCCCTGTACCTTCAGGTTTGCTCATTAATCAATAAGTAATCTAGAGCTAACATTATGTTTGCTAGACCTGGTGTTTGCTCAATACTTAAAGTTTAAAGTTCTCCTTTTTTTCTTGGACTTCTAACTTCCTGAAGCAGCAGTCTCTCTCTCTCTCTCTTTTTTTTTTTTTCTTGAGACAGAGTTTCACTCTTGTTGCCCAGCCTGGTGTGCAAATGGCGATTACCTCCACCACCATGCCCAGCTAATTTTTAGATTTTTAGTAGAGACGGGGTTTCACCATGTTGGTCAGGCTGGTCTCGAACTCCTGACCTCGTGATCCACCCACCTCAGCCTCCCAAAGTGCTGGGATTACAGGCGTGAGCCACTGTGGCCGGCCTCTTTTTTTTCTTTTTTTCTTCCTTTACGTTTTGAGCCACCTGAAGCCTGAGTTCTTTGTCTCTGGCTGACAAGAGGGAAATTGGGAAGAGGAAACGGGCCCTGTGTCTCCAACCAGCAGCCTCTCTGGGGACACCCCCCACCGCAAGATAATCAGTACCTTTTTTCCTTCTTTTTTTTTAGTATAATTTGTAGAACTACTCGTAATTCTAGGTGGCTAAAATATATTTTTTCTTTCCTCCCTCTCTCTTTGGATGTTTACCTAACAAGCTCATGGTGACACCGAGTAGCATCTGTTGTGAGCAGCAAACAGTCTTTGTTCCCATTTCTTGGTCCTGCTGATTATCATTTTTTTTCTTTTTCTTTTTTGAAACAGTCTCTCTCTGTCGCCCAGGCTGTAGTGCAGTGGCACAGTCTCAGCTCACTGCAACCTCCGCCTCCCAGGTTCAAGCAATTCTCCTGCCTCAGCCTCCCAAGTAGCTGGGATTACAGGTGCCCACCACCACACCCAGCTAATTTTTTTGTATTTTTAGTAGAGACCAGGTTTCACCATGTTGGCCAGGCTGGTCTCGAACTTCTGACATCAGGTGATCCACCCGCCTCAGCCTCCCAAAGTGCTGGGATTACAGGTGTGAGCCACTGTGCCCCATCATCTTTCTTTTTCTTTCTTTTTTTTTTTTTTGAGACAGGGTCTCATTTTGTTACCCAGGCTGGAATGCAGTTGTGTGATCACAGCTCACTGCAGCCTCAACCTTCCGGGTTCAAGCAATCCTCCTGTCTCAGCCTCCTGGGTAGCTGGGATTACAAGCATGCACCACCACACCCGGCTAATTTTTTTTATTTTTCTGTACAGACAGAGTTTCACCATGTTGCCCAAACCGGTCTCAAACTCCTGGGCTCAAGCAATCCTCCAGCCTCAGCTTCCCAGAGTGCTGGGATTACAGGCATGAGCCACCTCGTCCAGCCTGATTATCTTGATCTAGGTATTTACTTAAGAGAAATGAACATGTATACACACAAGAGTTTTGAGTGTACTAATTATAATAGCTAAAAATTATAATAGCTAAAAATTATAATAGCTAAAAATTAAGAAGGGAGGCTATCAGATGGTGAAGGGATATATTTTGGTATATCCATACAATGGAATCCTATTTGGCAATAAGAAGGAATGAAATATATGTGAACTGACGTGGAAGAATTACAACAACATTAGGATAGTGAAAAAAGTCAAATAGTAGACAATATGACTATTCCATTTATATAAAATTCTAGAAGAGGCCGGCTGGGCGCAGGTGGGAGAGGTGCCTCTAAGTTCTCACACCAGTGAGATTCACGCCTGTAATCCCAGCACTTTGGGAACCGAGGGGAGCAGATCATTTGAGGTCAGGAGTTTGAGAGCATCCTGGCCAACATGGTGAAACTCCATCTCTATAAAAATACAAAAATTAGCCGGGCATGGTGCTGCACACCTATAATCCCAGCTACTCGGGAGGCTGAGGCAGGAGAATCACTTGACTCACAGGAGGCGGAGGTTGCAGTGAGCCAACATCATGCCACTGCTCTCCAGCCTGGGCAACAGAGAAAGACTCTGTCTCAAAAAAAAAAAAAAAAAAAAAAAAAGAACCTCGTGGAGGAGGTAGAGTAGACTGACAGTTATCAGAGTGTAGGGAGGGGGCAGTGAAGAGAGGTTGGTTGATAGCTACAAAAATACAATTAGATAGAAGAGATAGGCCGGGCACGGTGGCTCATACCCGTAATCTTAGGACTTTGGGAGGCCAAGGCGGGCGGATCACCTGAAGTCAGGAATTCAAGACCAGCCTGGCCCACATGGTGAAACCTCATCTCTACTAAAATTACAAAAATTAGCTGGGCATGGTGGCATGTGCCTGTAATCCCAGCTACTCAGGAGGCTGAGGCAGGAGAATCGCTTGAACCCAGGAGGCGGAGGTTGCAGTGAGCCAAGACTGCATCATTGTACTTCAGCCTGGGTAACAAAGCGAGACTCTGCCTAAAAAATAAAAATAAAAAAATAGGAAATTGAAAAACACAGGAAGCAAAAAACAACAAACATCCACAATCACCAGCATTTTACAGCTTGACATTCCTTCTAGGGTCCTGGGTGTAGGCAGAACATCCAATCTTATGGGACTGAGATCACACAATACGTATTATGCTTTTTCATGCATCATGAATATTTACCCATTCAAAACCTAAAGCTATGTGAGCATTTTGGTAACCAAGAATACACACCACCAACTCAATCTGTCAAGGAAAAAAAATGTAATCCTGCTTTTCTTGAGACAAAAATTTCATAGAAGACAAAAGAGGCAATAGGCGACTAGATAAAAAGCATTGGCAGAGTTCTGATTAAAAGACTGCATTCCCTTAATGCTCAATTTAGAATAAAAATGTAGACCAGACACAGTGGCTCACTTCTGTAATCCCAGCACTTTGGGAGGCTGAGGCGGGCAGATTGCTTGAGTTCACGAGTTCGAGACCAGCCTGGGCAACATAGCAAGACCCCTTCTCTACAAAAAATGCAAAAATTAGCCCAGCGTGGTGGCACACACCTGTAGTCCCAGCTACTGGGGAGGCTGAGGTGGGAGGCTCACTTGAGCCCAGGAATTTGAGGCTGCAGTGAGCTATGATCATGCCACCGTACTACAGCCTAGGTGACAGAGCAAGACCCTGTCCCTTAAAAAGAAAAAAATAGATTTGGGGAAAAGTAGATCTTTATAGAGCCGAACACCTTTTTATTTATTTATTTTATTTATTTATTTATTTATTTATTCATTTGTTTGTTTGTTTGTTTATTTTGAGACGGAGTCTCACTGTGTTGCCCAGGCTAGAGGGCAGTGGTGCAATCTCGGCTCAGTGCAACCTCTACCTCCTAGATTCAAGCGATTCTCCTGCCTCAGTCTCCCAAGTAGCTGGGATTACAGGTGCCCGCCACCACACCCAGATAATTTTTTGTATTTTTTAGTAGAGACAGGATTTCGCCATGTTGGCCAGGCTGGTCTTGAACTCCTAACCTCAGGTGATTCACCCGCCTCAGCCTCTCAAAGTACTGGGATTACAGGCATGAGCCACCGCACCCAGCCTTTTTTTTGAGACAGAGTCTCACTCCGTCACCCAGGCTGGAGTGCAGTGGTGCGATCTTGGCTCACTACAGCCTCCGCCTCCCAGGTTCAAGTGATTCTCCTGCCTCAGCCTCTTGAGCAGCTGGGATTACAGGCGCCTGCCACCATGCCCGGCTAATTTTTGTATTTTTAGTAGAGACGGGGTTTCGCCACGTTGGCCAGGCTAGTCTCACACTCTTGACCTCAGGTGATCCACACACCTCGGCCTCCCAAATGCTGGATTACAGGCATGAGTCACCACGCCTGGCCTTAAATTCTTATTTAAATTTATTAAACTTATTCTTATTTAAATTCTTTTATTCCTCAATTCCTTTCTATAAATTTTCATTATTTTACTTTGAAATATCTGCCAGGACATTCAAGAATCATAATTTTGGTAACCCATATGCCAGCCTTATGTGTCTCACAATTAAAGCACAATGTTTTCAGCATTGAAAAGAACCAATATGTTGATTCACACTCATAGTTGCAAAACAAACGTGTTAGGCCATTCTTGCATTGCTATAAATGCCTAAGACTGGGTGATTTATAAAGAAAAGAGGTTTATTTGGCTCACGGTTCTGCAGGCTGTACAGGAAGCATGGCGCCAGCATTTGCTTCTGGTGAGGACCTCAGGAAGCTTCCACTTACAGGGGAAGTTGAAGGGGGCCTGGCATGTCACAAGGCAAGAGAGAGAGCAAGAGAGAGTGTGGGAGGGAGGTGCCACACTCTTAACCAGATCCCACTCACTATTGCAAAACAGCACCAAGGGGTTGGCACTGAACCATTCATGAGAGATCCACCCCCATGAGCCAAATACCTCCAACCAAGGGCTCATCTCCAACACTGGGGATTACATCTCGACATGCAATCTGGAAAGGACAAACATCCAAACTATATCAACAAATGAAGAAGGCTGGAGAAATCCAAGGACTGAAGGACATCCTGGTTATAATTCCTACATTTAAGTCACATTGAGATTTGACATAGTATTGTACAACTTTAAATCTTATTTGCCATGCCTTAGAATCTTTTTCTTTTGAGACGGAGTCTTGCTGTATCACCCAGGCTGGAGTGCAGTGGCACAATCTTGGCTCACTGCAACCTCTGCCACCCAGCTTCAAGCAATTTTCCTGCCTCAGCCTCCCAAATAGCTGGGATTACCAGTGCCCACCACCATGCCCAGCTAATTTTTATAATTTTAGTAGAGACAGGGTTTTACCATGTTGGCCAGGCTGCTCTCAAAATCCTGGCCTCAAGTGATCTGCCCACCTCAGCCTCCCAAAAATGCTGAGATTACAGGTGTGAGCCACCTCACTCAACCAGAATCCTTTCCAAATTAAAAATCAAACAGAAACCCCACAGAATCACATTTGCTTGGCATTGCTCTAGTAATATGTGCATCTTGGGTGCAAGTGTCTAAATTGCTAAGCCTGCATCTGCAATTTTACATGTTAAGATGCTTCCGGCCAGGCGTGGTGGCTCACGCCTGTAATCCCAGCACTTTGGGAAGCCAAGGCAGGTGGATCACTTCAGGTCAAGAGTTCGAGACTAGCCTGACCAACATGGTGTAACCCCGTCTCTACTAAAAATACAAAATTAGCCAGACATGGTGGCACATGCCTGTAATCCCAGCTACTCAGGAGGCTGAGGCAGGAGAATTGCTTGAACCCGGGAGGCAGAGATTCTAGTGAGCTGAGATTGCACCATGGCACTCCGTCCTAGGCAACAAAGATGCTTCCGGCTGGGTGCCATGTAATCCCAACACTGTGGGAGGCTGAGGCAGGAGGATCACCTGAGGTCAGGAATTCAAGACCAGACTGACCAACATGGCAAAACTCGATCTCTACTAAAAATACAAAAATTAGCTGGGTGTGGTGGTGGGTGCCTGTAATCCCAGCTACTTGGGAGGCTGAGGTAGGAGAATTGCTTGAACCGGGAGACGGAGGTTGCAGTGAGCTGAGATGGTGCCACTGCACTCCAGCCTGGGAGACACTGTGAGACTCCATCTCAAAAAAAAAAAAAAAAAAAAAAAAAAAAGATGCTTCCATCCACTGTTCATCTCAGATTAAATGAAGACCAAGGCTAGGCACAGTGGTTCACGCCTGTAATCCCAGGACTTTGGGAGGCCCAGGTAGGTGGATCACTTGAGGTCAGGAGTTCAAGACCAGCCTGGCAAACATGGCGAACCCCCTCTCTACGAAAAACACAAAAATTAGCCGGGCGTGGTGGTGGGTGCCTGTAGTCCCAGCTACTTAGGAGGCTGAGGTAGGAAAATCACTTGAACTGGGCGGCGCAGCCTGCAGTGAGCCGAGTGAGCCGAGATCACACCACTGCACTCCAGCCTGGGCGACAGAGCAAGACTCTGTCTCAAAAAAGTAAAAATTTTTAATATAAATAATGTGATACTTATTAACACAGTGATTGGGACAAATCCAAATTGAGGGACATTCTACAAACTAACTGGCCAGTGGTCTTCAAATGTGTCAAGGTCATGAAAGACAAAGAATGAGGAAGTGTCCAAAACAGAGGGCACTAGTCGGGCATGGTAGCTCACACCTGTAATCCCAGCACTTTGGGAGGCTGAGGTGGACAGATCACCTGAGGTCAGGAGTTCAAGACTAGCCTGGCCAACATGGTGAAACCCCATCTCTGCTAAATACAAAAATTAGCCAGGTGTGGTGGTGGACACTGATAATCCCAGCTACTCAGAAGGCTGAGGCAGGAGAATCACTTGAACCCGGGAGGCGCAGGTTACAGTGAGCCAAGATCGTGCCACTGCACTCCAGCCTGGGTGCCAAAGCAAGACTCCATCTCAAAAAAAAAAAAAAAAAAGAAAAGAAAAATAATGAAAAGAATACAGATAAGACCTCCAGGATATAGCAAAAGCAATGCTCAGAGGACAATGTATAGCATTAAAGTAATTATGTCAATAAATAAGAAAGAATGAAAATAAATAAACAGCCAAGTGTGGTGGTGCACCTACAGACCCAGCTACTGAGGTGGGAGGATCACTTGAGCCCAGGAATTCTGAGCTGTAGTGCACTATGCCAATCCAGTGTCTGCACTGAGTTTGGCATCAACGTGGCGACCTCCTGGGAGCGGGGGACCACCAGATTGTCTAAGGACGGGTGAACCTGCCCAGGTCAGAAACAGAGCAGGTCAAAACTCCCTGCAGATCAGTAGTTTTGTGCCTGTAAATAGCCACTGAACTCCAGCCTGGGCAACATAGCAAGAGCCCGTCTCTAAAAAATAAATAAATAAATAAAATTAATTAGAAATCCAATTCCAGAAGTTGTAAAACAAACAATAAAATAAACCTAAGAGAACACATAGAAGTTAATAAAGGTAAGAGCAGAACTTAATAAGCTGGAAAACTGGAAAACACATGAAAAGATGCTCAAATTTCCTTATAATAGAAAGTAGGCCAGGTGCCGTGGCTCACGCCTGTAATCCTAGCACTTTAGGAGGCCAAAGTGAGTGGATCACCTGAGGTCAGGAGTTCAAGACCAGACTGGCCAACATGACAAAACCCCCGTCTCTACTAAAAATACAAAAATTTGCTGGACATGATGGAGCATGCCTGTAATCCCAGCTACTCGGGAGGCTGACACAAGAGAGTCAGTTGAACCCGGGAGGCAGAGATTGCAGTGGGCAAAGATTGCACTGAGCCGAGATAGCACCACTGCACTCCAGCCTGGGTGACAGGGCAAGACTCTGTCTCAAAAGAAATAGCTAATTAAACCCTTAATGCTTACTTAATTAAATATATTAATTTAAAAATTAATTAATTTTTAAATTTTTTAAAAATAAAGTAACTGGTCCGGCACAGTGGCTCGCACCTGTAATCCCAGCACTTTGAGAGGCCGGGGCAGCAAGAGGTCAGGAGTTCAAGACCAGCCTAGCCAACATGGTGAAACCTCGTCTCTACTAAAAATACAAAAATGAGCTGCACATGGTGGCGTGCGTCTGTAATCCCAGCAACTCAGGAGCGCACTTGAACCCGGGAGGTGGAGGTTGCAGTGAGCCAAGATTGTGCCACTGCACTCCAGCCTGGGTGACAGAGCAAGACTCTGTCTCAAAAATAAATAAATAAATAAATAAAGTAAAGCTGTACTGAAATACCATTCACCTCTTAAATGGGACAATTTTTTTGTTTTGTTTTTGGAGTTTGTTGAGACAAGTTCTCACTCTGTCACGCAGGCTGGAGTACAGTAGCATGATCACAGATCACTGCAGCCTCAAACTCCTGGGCTCAAGCGGTCTTCCCATCTCAGCCTCCCAAGTAGCTGTGACTACAGGCACGAGCCAGCACACTCAGCAATTTTTTATTTTTTGGAGAGCTGGGAGTCTCACTATGTTGCTCATGCTGGTCTTGAACTCCTGGGCTCAAGCGATCCTCCCACCTCAGCCTCCCAAAGTGCTGGGATTACAGGCATAAGCCACCACATCCAGCCAATTTTATTTTATTTTTAAATATACTATGTTGGCAAAACTATAGGCAACCAATAACTCTTACATATTGCAGGAGGTAGTGACCAGTAATACATGTTGAGGAATTTATCCCAGGGATATACTTGCAACACTACAAAATGATTTGTGCACTAAGTTTGTAATAGCAAGTAACTGAAAGCAATTTAAATGCTCATCAGTGGGGGGCAAATTAAATTATGTTACTTTCAACTGGGCAAGGTGCCTCACGCCTGTAATCCCAGCACTTTGGAAGGCCAAGGCAGGCAGATCACCTGAGGTCGGGAGCTGGAGACCAGCCTGACCAACATGGAGAAACCCCATCTCTACTAAAAATAAAAAATTAGCCGAGAGTAGTGGCACGTGCCTGTAATCCCAGCTACTCGGGAGGCTGAGGCAGGAGACTCGCTTGAACCCGGGAGGCGGAAGTCGCGGTGAGCTGAGATCATGCCATTGCACTCCAGCCTGGGCAACAAGAGCAAAACTCCATTTCCAAATAAATAAATAAATAAAATTATGCTACCTTTACGCAATATAAAGTATGCAGCTTTTCATTAAAAAGGGAAAAAATAAAGAATGAGGGCCAGGTGTGGTGGCTCATGCCTGTAATCCTAGCACTTTGGGAAGCCGAGGCAGGTGGATCACTTGAGGTCAGGAGTTCAAGACCAGCCTGGCCAACATGGAGAAACCCTGCCTCTACTAAAAATGGAAAAATTAGCCAGGTGTGGTGGTGGGCGCCTGTAATCCCAGCTACTTGGGAGGCTGAAGAAGGAGAATCGCTTGAACTCCGGGGGGCGGAGGTTACAGTGATTGGAGATCGCGCCACTGCACTCCAGCCTGGGTGACAGAGCTAAACTCCGTCTGAAAAAAAAAAAAATGAGAAAGTCTATGATGTACGAATCTGGAACTATCCTTAAGATATACTGTTAGCTAGGTTTCTTTTTTTAAGTCAAGTACAGAAGAGTGTGTAAAGGATGCTACAATTACGTAAAAACATGGATTCAGGGCAGAAAAATACCTATTGATGATATATGCATGTACCTGTTTGGGCTACAGAAAACAATGAAGAAAAAAAGTGGGTAATATATGCAATACAGGACCACAGCTAACACTGCTTTAGGAATGAATACTGGGTCGAAGAAGGCAGGGAAGAAGAGAACTTTTCACTTTATACCTTTTCAATTTTATGAATTCACTAACTGTCCAAATAAAATATAACCTTTTTTTTTTTTTTAGGACGGGGTTTCCCTTTATCCCCTAGGCTGGAGTGCAGTGGCACGATCTCAGCCCACTGCAGCCTTGACTTCCTAGGTCCAAGCGATCCTCCCACCTCAGCCTCCTGAGTAGCAGGGACCACAGCCACGCACCGCCACACCCAGCTAATTTTTGTATTTTTGGTAGAGAAAGGGGTCTCCCTATGTTGCCCAGGATGATCTCAAACTCCTGGGCTCAAACAGTCCACCCACCTCAGCCTCCCAAAGTGCAGGGATTAAAGGCGTGACCCACCGTGCTTGGCCCAAAATGTAACTTAAAAAGATATTCTCCAGCCAGGAAATAACTTCTCCCCACTCTTCTAAGATCTTTCCGCTCTCATTTCTGGCCATCACTGTTTCCTGCAGCACAGACATTTGTAAGTGTGCCCAGGACAAGGATGGGAGGATGTCACAACTGAATGAAAGTAGGGAAGCCAGGCGCAGTGGCTCACACCTGTAATCGATTCCAGCTACTCAGGAGGCTGAAGGCAGGAGGACCGCTCAAGCCCAGGAGTTCAAGGCCAGCCTGGGCAACATAGCGAAACCCTGTATCTATCCAAAAAAAAAAAATAGCCAAGCTTGGTGGCATGGGTCTCTAATCCCAGCTACTCAGGAGGCTGAGGCAGGAGATTCGCTTGAACCCGGGAGGCAGAAGTTGCAATGAGGGGAAATCGCACCACTGAACTCCAGCCTGGGCAACACAGTGAGACTCTGTCTCAAAAAAAAAAAAAGAGGAGGAAGAACTTGGGGGAGAATGGGAGGCAGAAGATAATCATCTCCCAGGAAGCACAGGGACTCAGGCAGGGACACCCACCCCACAGCAATGCACACACCCCCACACCTCTCTCCTTGGAAGGGAGGGGCCAGGAGGGCCTGAGAGACTCTAGTTGATTTTCCAGAAATCACAGAAGGAGAGAGTCACTGCGAAACAGCCCAGCCCATCCAGGTCAGAGTTCTCACCCAAAGTCCAAAGCCTGCAATTTACCAGCTGATGAAAAGAAACAACCTCCGTATCATTACCTGTATATAACGCCTCTGGGCATCAGTTTCAGTTTCCCAGCTGTTAATTTGTACTAAGAATAGCCTGGGTGTGGTGGCTCATGCCCATAATCTCAGCACTTTGGGAGGCCAAGGCAGGTGGATCAGCTGAGGTCAGGAGTCGGAGACCAGACTGGTCAACATGGTGAAACCCCGTTACTACTCAAAATACAAAAATTAGCTGGGCGTGATGGCAGGCACCTGTAATCCCAGCTACTCAGGAGACTGAGACAGGAGAATTGCTTGAACCCAGGAGGTAGTGAGCCAAGATCACACCATTGCACTCCAGGCTGGGCAACAGAGTGAGACTCTGTCTCAAAAAAAAAAAAAAATTGTAGTGAAAATACAGCCTATCCCACTGGAGCTGGGCGCAGTGGCTCATGCCCGTAATCCCAGCACTTTGGGAGGCCAAGGTGGGCGGATCACCTGAGGTCAGGAGTTGGAGACCAGCCTGGCCAACATGGTGAAACCCCATCTCTACTTAAAATATAAAAAATTAGCCGGGCGTAGTGGTACGCACCTGTAATCCCAGCTACTCGGGAGGCTGAGGCAGGAGAATCACTTGAACCCGGGAGGCAGAGGTTGCAGTGAGCCAAGATCACGCCATTGCACTCCAGCCTGGGGAACAAAACTGAGACTTCATCTCAAAAAAAAAAAAAGCAAAGAAAATACAGCCTACCCCATTTGAATGCTACAAGCGAGAATTAAATGAATGATATTTAGCAAAGCATTCAGGAAGCGGCTGGCAAACAAGCTCTTCTTCCCCATACATGCTACTGTGAAAGCAACATTGGATCTGGGCTACTCTTCCACTCCACCCTGTTGTCCCCAACGTTGTGGACGTTTAAGGGATCCAGCTGGCCACTGGGCCAACCTCACAGCCAGCCTGCACTGTCCCCAAGCCAGGTGGCAGAATCCCAAACCAGTCCTCCTCACTTCTGCACCAATCTTGTGTTAAATACTCAGTGTCCCTAGAACCCCAGCCAAGGTCATCTATGGAACCCGTGCTTCCGGCACAGCTCTCACTTGGCCACTTGATACCTGCAGGGCAGCCAGGAGTGGCCAGGAGCTCTCTGGGTGTCAAACATCTATAGCACCTAGTGTAACCTCACCAGCTGTTCCCAAGAAGCCATTCAAGGTGCACTGCTAACATTTAAACTGAAAACCAAGTCAGGGTTGGCTGGAACCTGTGAGACCAGGATCTGAGAGCCAGTTGGACCAGCATGCCAGGGACCATATCAGATGGATGCCAGGTCATACCAGGGAAGATGAGTGGCAACGTGGAGTTCAATGTACTACTGGTGAATTAAATTGCATATTTCACTCCTTTCAGAAGCACTCAAGTTCATGGGCAAAAAGGAATGCCAAGAAAAGTACTGATCAGTTCTGATGGCCGGGCGTGGTGGCTCACACCTGTAATCCCAGCACTTTGGGAAGCAGAGGTGGGAGGATCGCTTGAGCCCAGGAGTTCAAGACCAGCCTGGGCAACATAGCAAGACCCCGTCTCTACAAATTAATAAAATATTTAAAAATTAGCTGGGCACGGTGGTGCCACCTGTGGTCCCAGCTATTCAGAAGGCTGAAGTAGGATTACTGCTTGAGCCCAGGACTTCAAGGCTGCATTGGGATATGATCACACCATTGCACTCCAACCCCGGGTGACAGAATGAGACAAAAAAAAAAATCTGAGCACAAGGGTATGCCACCCGCGCTCCACTCTACCCCCGGCCAGAAAAGAGTCTCAACTAAGCAAAAGGTTATTTGGCCAATTGCATGGGAAATACTGTACACTCGTTAAATATTTAACAAAATTGTGAAAACAAAGTAAGACTTTGTAGAGACAAGCTATAAAAAATGTGTGAAATGCTCATAACTAGCAAGAGAGAAAAGGGTAAAAAGGATGGATAAGCCGCAAAGAGAAATCAGCCTATCCTGTGTAGGATGACGTAACTTGGATCCAGCAGGAAGGCTGGCCCAACATTAAGTAGGGGACATAGGAAGGGGTGGGCAGAGGGAGGAAAGTTCTTTGTGTAGCCTCAGGCTCCCAATTCTGCCAGGTTACAATCTCACTTAATGGGGGGTTGGGCAAAGGCTCATCATTAAAGGAAGAGTTCGGCCGGATATGGTGGCTCAGGCCTGTAATCCCAACACTTTGGGAGGCTGAGGCAGGTGGATCACTTAAGGCCAGGAGGTTGAGACCAGCCTGGCCAACATGGTGAAACCCCATCTCTACTAAAAATACAAAAAATTAACCAGGCATGGTGGTGCGCACTTGTAATCCCAGCTACTCAGGAGGCTGAGGCAGGAGAATCGCTTGAACCTGGGAAGTGGAGGTTGCAGTGAGCCGAGATCACGCCACTGCACTCCAGCCTGGGGCAACAGAGTGAGACTCTGTCAAATAAATAAATAAATAAATAAATAAATAGGAGATACTGTTCTTCAGCCCCTCCTCCTTCCTGCTGGCTGGAATGTAGATGTGATGGCTGATGTTCCAGCAGCCATTCTATGCCATGCAGTGGAAGTCACATGCAGAAGATGGTGCAGTAACAAGATACTGTGTAAGGAGCAACAAGGTTCTGTGTAAAGAAGCCTGGACCCTGACATTGAGGGCACCATGCCAACCCTGCAAGACCGATTTCTAGGTCTTTTTTTTTTTTTAAGACAGAGTCTCCCTCTGTCACCCAAGCTGGAGTACAGTGGCGAGATCTTGGCCCACTGCAATCTCTGCCTCCCAGGTTCAAGCAATTCTTGTGCTTCAGCCTCCCAAGTAGCTGAGAGTACATGCATGCACCACTACACCGAGCTAATTTTTGTATTTTTAGTACAGACAAGGTTTTACCATGTTGCCCAGGCTGGTCTCAAACTCCTGGCCTCAGGCGATCCTCCCGCCTCAGGCTCCAAGTAGCTAGAATTATAAGTATGCACCACCACACCCAGCTAATTATTTTTATTTTTTGTAGAGATAGGGTCTCACCACATTGGCCATGCTGGCCTCATACTCCTGGCCTCAAGTGATCCTCTCTCCTTGTCCTCCCAAAGTTCTAGGATGACAGTCACTGCACCTGGCCTAAGAAATACATTTCTATTATTTTTTTTTTTTTCAGACGGAGTTTCGCTCTTGTTGCCCAGGCTGGAGTACAATAGCATGATCTCCGCTCGCTGCAATCTCCGCCTCCCGGGTTCAAGCGATTCTCCTGCCTCAGCCTCCTGAGTAGCTGGGATTACAAGCATGGGCCACCATGCCCAGCTAATTTTTTTGTATTTTTAGTAGAGACGGGGTTTGTCCACGTTGGTCAGGCTGGTCTTGAACTCCCAACCTCAGGTGATCTGCCTGCCTTGGCCTCCCAAAGTACTGGGATTACAACAGGCATGAGCCACCGCGCCTGGCCTCTATTATATCTTGTTAAAGACATTATTTGGTTTTTGGTCTCATACAGCTGAATTGAATATTAACCAATAAATAGAGGAAATAAGAATCTTTTGTGTTAGAAGATGTGGATCAAAGTCTGTAATAGAAGTGAGGTTCCCTGCCAGGCATGGCGGCTCATGCCTGTAATCCCAACACTTTGGGAGGCTGGGGCAGGAGGATCACCTGAGGTCAGGAGTTCGAGACAAGCCTGGCCAACCTGGTGAAACCCCACCTCTGCTAAACATACAAAACTTAGCCGGGTGTGGTGGCAGGCGCCTCTAGTCCCAGCTACTCAGGAGGCTGGGACAGGAGAATCCTTGAGCCCAGGAGGCAGAGGTTGCAGCGAGCTGAGATGGCGTCATTACACTCTAGCCTGAGCGACAGAGCGAGACTTTGTCTAAAAAAAAAAAAAAAAAAAAAAAAAATGGGGCCTCCTTCCAAGGTGGGAGACAAAGATAAAAGAGGGGTAGGGGAATTCTCTGAATTGGCAGAACTGGTAGTAGAAGCAAGGCTCATTCCTGGATAAACAGAAATTGTGAGAGAAGAAATGGGAAAAATCAAGGACATCCCTGCAGTGACAGCTGTGGAGGGTGGGGAGTTTACTATGCTAGACTATGTAGGGAAACGCCTCCTGGTTTGACAGGTTAGGTGCCTGTGTTGACAAAGGTTGCTGAGAGCTCAAGGTGAAAAGAGGGATAGTTCCAGGAAATGATAACCCTGGTGATAAACTGTCCCTGCCCTCCCTATCTTCATTGTACAGGCCTAGAAACTCGTGACGACAGAGGTTCGGTGACACCTGCGTGGCACAGCTCGTCTGGAGGGTGACAGGGGCAAGCCTTCATCACTAGCAGGGCCAAAAATCCCTAAAGCCTCAGGACTGGGGCAGGCCTCAGCGCACTCGTTCATGGTTTGTTTCCATCATTTTAGTTTTTAGGGCAGAAGGGAGTCTCGCTATGTTGCCCAAGCTGGTCTCCAACTCCTGGACTGAAGCGATCCTGCTGCCTCGACCTCCCAGAGTGCTGGGATTACAGGCACTGCACTAGGGGCCACACGCGACTCCATCATTTTAATAATTCATAATTACCACGCTTAGAAACCTGCCTCAGATCCATTCCTCCCGCAGCAACAACACCCACCGTCCATCCTCCTGTCCCCTCCCCCATGCACAGCACTTACACCTGCTCTTCAGGGATCTCAACTAGGGCACATCGTCTGGCCAGTGGGGAGCCTTCAACTAGTGCGGCCAGAACGCTGAAGGCCAGATACAAGGAGCCTCGGTGTCCAGGCAGGGGATCTGGGGTTGCCTGAGACTGGGGCGGGGAGAGCCGGAGACAGTGAGCACAGATAGCGAGGGGTTCACCTCCCCAACACCCCCAACCCAGTCCAGCCTCCGAGGCCCGAGTGGCTGCTTTTTGCGCCACCTGGCGGCCGTCTCCAGCGAGCGGAGCGCGGGTGTCCGTGCCTGCGGGACCCGGTTCCCGTGGGGCGAGCGGGCGTGGGGCGCGCCCAGCTTGGAGAGCCGGGAACCGCGCGGCCCAGGGACTGGCAAGACTCCGGATTCAACCCCTGCGAGGCCCCGAGACCCGGTGCCCGCGGTCCCTGGCGGCGGCGCCCGCGTGCCCGGGGCGCTGCGGGGCGCTGCGGGGCGCGCCGCGGCCAGAGGGAGCGTGTGCGCACGCGCCCACCCCACACCGTGCCCCGCACCGCCGCGCGCGCGCACGCACGCCCCGACGCTGGCCTGCGCCGGCCGCTCTCCCACGCCGGGGCCCGGGGGCTCCCGAGCCGGCCGCCTCCAAGAAGCAGGCGCCGCGCGGTATTGCCGCCTGCACCTCGGGCGTGGGCACCCCGCTGCAGCAGCCCTGTCCACACGGGTGACCTCCTGGAGGGCGGGGCGGGGGGCAATCTGCGTGGGTCAGGCCCCTCGGAGCAGGCCGGGGGCGCCCGGGCCAGGCCGCTCCCACCTGCCAGCCGCGCGGCCAATGAATGCTAGGCCTGGTGATGTCATGCCCCGACCGGACCCTGGTGACGAAAGTCCGAGGTCACCCGTCAGGGAACCAGCACAGACCCACCCGCGGGGGTTCCAGAAGTTTCCACTGCCGCCGCGGACTGCGGCCTCGCCCGGCAGCCTTGCGCGTGCTACCACGCTGGCCTGCCTTCTCAGGTGCCCCAAGTCACCCCTTCCTCCCCCGGGGGTCTCCTGTCTCCATGCCCCCCCACCACTACATTTCCACTAGCGATCCCGTTTTACGTCTCCATTCCCACAGGTGTCCTTTCATCCCCAGGAGTGTCCCACGTCACCTTTTCTGCACCAGTGCCACCTGGACCCCTAAGGGGACGGTCCTCGGCCACACTCCCACATGCCTCTCCTCCCATGCCACCCGTCTGTGTCGTGGCCGGGGATGCATGGCCCCTTGGCCTTGCGCTAACTTCAGCCTCGAGCGAGACCGACAGGGTGTCCAAGTGTGTCCGTCCGTCTGTGAAAGTCGGTCCCTGCGTTTGTGCCTGTCACTGCATGAGGTCGTCCGTCTGCGCGTGTCTGTCTCCAAGGGGTTCTGTCCGTCTGTCTGTCACGTGGGTGTCTACTCCGCCGCTGCAGGTCTTTGGGTCGCGTCTGTCACTGCGCGTCTGTTGTCGGTCGGCGTCTGGCACTGGAGTGCGTCTGGGCCCCGGGGTCTCCGGGTCTCCGCTCCAAGGGAGGGAGAGAGAGGGGAGGTGGCCGCCCGGAGGAGCGGGGAGGGGCGGGGGCGGAGACAGTGGGCGGGGGCGGGCGAGGGCGCCGTGAGGCCCGGAGGGGGTGTGTGCGGGGGGCCGGAGGCGGCGGCTGTCAGAGTCGGCTCAGCCTGCGCCGGGGAATATCGGCCGCCTCCAGCTCCCGGCGCGGCCCGGCCCGGCCCGGCTCGGCCGCCTCAGGTGAGTCTCCCTCCCCGCCCGGGACTCTCCTTAAGGCCCGCGTCCGGGGCATCGTGCGCTCCCCGAGGGGTCCAGGCCCCCCTAACGGGACGGCTCCCTCGTCCCCGGGCCTGCCCCGCGCGGCCCTCCGCTGCCCCGCACTCGTCCGGAACTCTTCGCCGGCCGCCTCACACTCACCGACGCCCACGCAGGAGCCCGAGCCCGCGGGGACGGCCGCCGCCTCTGCGCTCCGATTCCCGCGGGGACCCCCGAGCGCCCCTTCCCCGATCGCTCGCTAGTCCGGGGCCACTGGAAGACACCCCCTAATTGGGGCGGTACCCGAGTTGCGCAGGTTCCCGACGCCGGGCTGGGCACCCCCATTCCCAGGGCCACAAGCCCAGCGCCCCTGCGCAGCGCCCCGCAGAGGCCCCCTCCGAGGCCCAGGACGCCCCCTCCCGCGGAGACTCCATCTCTATTTTTTGGGAAGGGGAGGCTCGGCGGAAGCCCCGAGTTATAATTAGCGCCACTCGGGTTTCCTAGTTAATCTCCAGCAGCACCACCACCCCCCAGCTCAGGGTGGCGGGGGCTGGGCGAGGGGTGACCGGTGGGAGAGGGGGGAGTTCCCACCCGGGGAATTTTGATCCTTTGGCTGGAGATGCCGGAACCGTAGCAGCTGCTGCCCCCAAAATAGCGCCCCCGCCCCTGCAGCCGGGGATCTCCGGAGCCCCGGGAACACAGGCATCCCGGCTCGCCCTTCAGGCGGCTCTGCAAGGCCCTGGAGCCCCCAGGCCCCCCACCCCAAGTTCCCGGCTCCGGGCTCGGGGCGGGGAGCGCCGACCTTTTCTCGGTCTCTACTGCCCTCCGCCGGCGGCGGCGTGCACGGCAGCTTCAGACGAATGGGGGGCTCTCGAGTCCTGGGGGACGCGGGCTGGCGAGCCTGTTTGCTGGGGCTGGGCTGGGAGCGTGCGCAGCTGATGGGAACCCGCGGGCATCAGCGCTCGGTGCCAGACATTGGATGAGAAGGGGCAGGGTTGGGTGGGGAGTGGACTAGGCAGGATTTGGGGAACCCCGGGACCTGAGGCTTCCACACCCTGAATGCCCAGCCCACCGCCCCCCAGGGCCCCGGGTCTGGCCGACCCAGGAGAGCGGGGCTGCGCCTTCAGGCCGCCGCAAGCTCCCCCAGCGGCGCCGCCCGTCCGTGAGGCCGCGCCCCTGTCGGGTGGCCTGTGCGTGGACTGAGGCCTCTGGTGCCCTCACTGCACGAGCTGGGCCCGGCCCAGTTCCAGGAAGAGGTGAGGGCGGTGTACCCCTGCGGGGCAGAGAGGGTGCTCCTCTCTGTTCCCTGCATTTGTCTGGATATGGGTGTCTGCCCGATCTCTTTCCCCTCCTGCCCGCTGGCCTGTGTCCTTGTCTCTGCCTGTCTCCTTCTCTCCCTCCTTCTCTCCCCTCATCTTTGCCAACCTGCCCCACCTCCCCTGCAGCTGAGCGATAACCCTTGGGCCGACTGTGCCCTAATCTCCTCCCTCCTGGCTTCTGGACGGACCCTTCACCCTTTCCCTTTCTTTCTCCCAGCAGACGCCGCCTGCCCTGCAGCCATGAGGCCCCCGCAGTGTCTACTGCACACGCCTTCCCTGGCTTCCCCACTCCTTCTCCTCCTCCTCTGGCTCCTGGGAGGAGGAGTGGGGGCTGAGGGCCGGGAGGATGCAGAGCTGCTGGTGACGGTGCGTGGGGGCCGGCTGCGGGGCATTCGCCTGAAGACCCCCGGGGGCCCCGTCTCTGCTTTCCTGGGCATCCCCTTTGCGGAGCCACCCACGGGACCCCGTCGCTTTCTGCCACCGGAGCCCAAGCAGCCTTGGTCAGGGGTGGTAGACGCTACAACCTTCCAGAGTGTCTGCTACCAATATGTGGACACCCTATACCCAGGTTTTGAGGGCACCGAGATGTGGAACCCCAACCGTGAGCTGAGCGAGGACTGCCTGTACCTCAACGTGTGGACACCATACCCCCGGCCTACATCCCCCACCCCTGTCCTCGTCTGGATCTATGGGGGTGGCTTCTACAGTGGGGCCTCCTCCTTGGACGTGTACGATGGCCGCTTCTTGGTACAGGCCGAGAGGACTGTGCTGGTGTCCATGAACTACCGGGTGGGAGCCTTTGGCTTCCTGGCCCTGCCCGGGAGCCGAGAGGCCCCGGGCAATGTGGGTCTCCTGGATCAGAGGCTGGCCCTGCAGTGGGTGCAGGAGAACGTGGCAGCCTTCGGGGGTGACCCGACATCAGTGACGCTGTTTGGGGAGAGCGCAGGAGCCGCCTCGGTGGGCATGCACCTGCTGTCCCCGCCCAGCCGGGGCCTGTTCCACAGGGCCGTGCTGCAGAGCGGTGCCCCCAATGGACCCTGGGCCACGGTGGGCATGGGAGAGGCCCGTCGCAGGGCCACGCAGCTGGCCCACCTTGTGGGCTGTCCTCCAGGTGGCACTGGTGGGAATGACACAGAGCTGGTAGCCTGCCTTCGGACACGACCAGCGCAGGTCCTGGTGAACCACGAATGGCACGTGCTTCCTCAAGAAAGCGTCTTCCGGTTCTCCTTCGTGCCTGTGGTAGATGGAGACTTTCTCAGTGACACCCCAGAGGCCCTCATCAATGCGGGAGACTTCCACGGCCTGCAGGTAACTAGTGGCTAGCCGGCGTGAAGCTGGCTCCTCTGGGTCCCAACGGTCCCTCCCCTCCCTGCAGGGACCCAGGCATGAGGGCTTCTCCAGGCCCATTCCCAGAAGTCCCAGAAGTCGTCTCTGAGGGCTCAGATCCCAGGGTGGTCGGCAGGGCAAACAGGAAAGCCACCATGGGTCTATTTTCTCTTTCTCTGCGTCCCTCCCCTGATCTCGTCCTCTCTCTGTCCATGGTTCCGGGTCTGTAACTGTTCATCTCTCTGGCTCTTTGTCTGTCCATCTGTTTCTGTCTACTTGTCTGTCTGTGCCTGTCGCTCCATCCCACCCCCCTCTCCCTCACCCCCAGGTGCTGGTGGGTGTGGTGAAGGATGAGGGCTCGTATTTTCTGGTTTACGGGGCCCCAGGCTTCAGCAAAGACAACGAGTCTCTCATCAGCCGGGCCGAGTTCCTGGCCGGGGTGCGGGTCGGGGTCCCCCAGGTAAGTGACCTGGCAGCCGAGGCTGTGATCCTGCATTACACAGACTGGCTGCATCCCGAAGACCCGGCACGCCTGAGGGAGGCCCTGAGCGATGTGGTGGGCGACCACAATGTCGTGTGCCCCGTGGCCCAGCTGGCTGGGCGACTGGCTGCCCAGGGTGCCCGGGTCTACGCCTACGTCTTTGAACACCGTGCCTCCACGCTCTCCTGGCCTCTGTGGATGGGGGTGCCCCACGGCTACGAGATCGAGTTCATCTTTGGGATCCCCCTGGACCCCTCTCGAAACTACACGGCGGAGGAGAAAATCTTCGCCCAGCGACTGATGCGATACTGGGCCAACTTTGCCCGCACAGGGTCAGCAGTGCAGAGGGGGAGAAGGCTAGGGAGGACAGGAGTCGGGGGCGGGAGGACACACAAAGAGAGGCAGACACACAGAGACAGAAAGGACGGGTGGGACAGGGGCAGGATAGAACAGCCGGAGAGGGACATGCTCACAAAGGAGATAAAAGGGGAGAGAAAAAGAAAGGAGACAGAGAAGGTGGAGAGGGTCTTGCAGAGACAGAGACAGAGGCAAAGGAAAGTGAGGAGGAGACGAGGTAGACATGGAGGGGGCGGGGCACAGTGGCTCACCCCTGTAATTCCAGCCCTTTGGGAGGCCAAGGTGGTAGGATCCCCTGAGGTCAGGAATTTGAGACCAGACTGGACAACATAACAAGACCCCGACTCTTAAAAAGAAAAAAAAATACAAAACTTAGCCAGGCACGGTGGCTCTTGCCTGTAGTCCCAGCTACTTGGGAAGGTGAGGCAGGAGGATTGATTGAGCCTGAGAGGTTGAGGCTGCAGTGAGCTATGATGGCACCACTGCACTCCAGCCTGAGCAGCCCTATCTCTGGGAAAAAAAAAAAAAAAAAAAAAAGACGGGAGACCAAGACAAAGGAGTTGGAGCTGGATTAAGTCTAACCAGTGATGTCACTAGCAGTGACACATTCTCTCACACACACACTAGTTTACCTGGATCAAGAAGAGGACAATGAAATCTAGCATCGGATGGGTGTTGTTAAAAAATGTGATGTTCGTAGACATAGGACCTGTCCTGGTTACTTAGGAAGGGCTCAAGACATCCTAGCCATTTTTTTAGTGAGAGAAACAAAGATGGAACAGAAAAGCTGAGGGAAACGGAAGGAGACAGAGAGCGCATGAGGAAGGGAAGACTCTGATGACCGGGCACATTGGAGAAGGGAAAGGAGTGACTTGGTGGTGGGAGGGTGGCGACGGGCTCTCTGGGGCTCTCCGCAGAGCTGAAGAGTCCGGGGTCCCGTGGAGTTGCGGGCCACCTCCTCCCACCGCCCGTCTGGACTGAGCCTTCCCTTCCTTCCGCAGGGACCCCAATGAGCCCCGAGACCCCAAGGCCCCGCAATGGCCCCCGTACACGGCGGGAGCTCAGCAGTACGTGAGTCTGGACCTGCGGCCGCTGGAGGTGCGGCGGGGGCTGCGCGCCCAGGCCTGCGCCTTCTGGAACCGCTTCCTCCCCAAATTGCTCAGCGCCACCGGTACGCAGGGGCCAGCGGGCAGCGGCTGGGAGGAGGGGAGTGGGAGCCGGCCAGGTGTAACCCCTCTCTTCTCCCCCTAGCCTCGGAGGCTCCCAGCACCTGCCCAGGCTTCACCCATGGGGAGGCTGCTCCGAGGCCCGGCCTCCCCCTGCCCCTCCTCCTCCTCCACCAGCTTCTCCTCCTCCTCCTCTCCCACCTCCTGCGGCTGTGACCACGGCCTCTTCCCCTACGGCCACAGGGGCCCCTCCTCTAATGAGTGGTCGGACCGTGGGGAAGGGCCCCACTCAGGGATCTCAGACCCAGTGCCCCCTCCCTCCTCAAACCAAGAGACTCACACTGGACAGGGCAGGAGGAGGGGGCCGTGCCTCCCACCCTTCTCAGGGACCCCCATGCCTTTGTTGTTTGAATGGAAATGGAAAAGCCAGTATTCTTTTATAAAATTATCTTTTGGAACCTGAGCCTGACATTGGGGGGAAGAGGGAGGCCCCGGGCTGGGTAGCACTCCCCATTGGGGCTATAACGGTCAACCATTTCTGTCTCTTCTTTTTCCCCCAACCTCCCCCTCCTGTCCCCTCTGTCCCCCTGTCTTCCGGTCATTCTTTTCTCCTCCTCTCTCCTTCCTGCTGCCCTTCTCTGGCCCCGCCTCTGCCCTCATCCTCCCTCTCGTCTTTCGCACATTCTCCTGATCCTCTTGCCACCGTCCCACGTGGTCGCCTGCATTTCTCCGTGCGTCCTCCCTGCACTCATGCCCCCCCTTCAACCCGCCCAAATGTCCGATCCCCGACCTTCTTCGTGCCGTCCTCCCCTCCCGCCTCGCCGGGCGCCCGGGCCGCAGACACGCTCGACGAGGCGGAGCGCCAGTGGAAGGCCGAGTTCCACCGCTGGAGCTCCTACATGGTGCACTGGAAGAACCAGTTCGACCACTACAGCAAGCAGGATCGCTGCTCAGACCTGTGACCCCGGAGGGACCCCCACGACCCCCGTTCCGCCCGGCCCCCTAGCTGTATATACTATTTATTTCAGGGCTGGGCTATAACACAGACGAGCCCCAGACCCTGTCCATCCCCACCCCACCCCCGAAGTCCCCCGGGGCTCCCGGTCCTCTGCATGTCTCAGGCTGAGCTCCCTCCCCCGCGGTGCCTTCGCCCCTCTGGGCTGCCAATAAACTGTTACAGCCACGGGAGTATGCGCGACTAGGGAGCCAGGGGTAGGGGCAGAACGCCGGAATAACGGGGGCCGAATCTATGCAGGAGCGGGGCTGGAGAGCGAGAAACAGGCATGCTCCGAGGCGGGCACAAGGCAAAGGCCAACCCCCGGCTCTGCCCCGCCGGGCGGAGCTCGCGCCTGCGCAATGAGGCCCGCAGGCAGGCTGGCTGGCACCGCGGAGGGGCCGGGCGGGACGCGGCGGAGCATTGTGGGAGCCCCTCGGTCGGTGCCGCTCGGTGGCTGCCGCTTGCGGCCTGCGGTGATCAACGAGGCCCGGGGAGCGCGTCCCCAGTCTGCGCGCCGGTCCTGCGGCAGCTGGCCCAAGACCCGGAGCTGAAAGGAAGTGTTGGAGCCTGAGGTCGCTCCGCGCCGCTAGGAGGACACTGTGCTTGGCCTGGGACCTCCGCTCCCGCCCACCGCCCTGGAGCCGCTGAGGGACGTCCACGTGGGCCTGCCCCCGCCGAGCCGCGGCCCTGCCCGCCTGGCGCTGCTCTCGGGCCACTACCTCTACTACCACTACGGCTGCGACGGCCTGGACGACCGCGGCTGGGGCTGCGGCTACCGCACTCTGCAGACGCTGTGCTCGTGGCCGGAGGGCCAGCCCGCGGGCGTACCTGGACTGGCCGCCGTACAGGCGGCCCTGGAGGACATGGGCGACAAGCCCCCCGGCTTCCGGGGCTCCCGGGACTGGATCGGCTGCGTGGAGGCCAGCCTCTGCCTCGCTCACTTTGGAGGGTCCCAGGGACGCCTCTGCCACGTACCCCGGGGAGCGGGGCTGCACGGGGAGCTGGAGAGGCTTTACTCCCACTTCGCAGGGGGCGGGGGCCCGGTCATGGTTGGGGGGGACGCAGATGCCAGGTCCAAGGCCTTGCTGGGAGTCTGCGTCGGGTCAGGCACGGAAGCCTATGTCCTGGTATTGGACCCTCACTACTGGGGCACTCCAAAAAGCCCCAGTGAACTACAGGCTGCTGGGTGGGTAGGCTGGCAAGAGGTGAGTGCAGCCTTTGACCCCAACTCCTTCTACAACCTGTGCTTGACCAGCCTTAGCTCCAAACAGCAGCAGCGAACCTTGGACTGAGGGCGAAGTTACAGAACTGAGATTCTCGGGTCCCAGACATGCACCTATGTACCTCCCACTGGTGTCCCTGCAGAGCCTGGCACTTTTGACATCAATAATAAAAGTGGCAGGGCTGAGCAACACCTCAGGAGTTACTCTGGAAGGATGGGGGAGGTATGTAAGACACGGGAGTCAGGACCCCTGTGGAAGTGCTTTTATTGGCAGTAAGGCTGATCGTACAAAAAATTCTCAGAGCTTGATGGGACAAGGTAGTCACAAGTATGGATGATACAGGAGTGAGGAACGGGGGACGGCTCAAAAGAAATCAACATCGTCTGGGGCATCCAGGTCCCGATATTCCACAATGGCCCTTGGGTCTCCACGAACCATCCTGGGAGGCGAGAGGTAAAGGATGAGAGCTGAGGGCTCCCAAAAAGGAGTTTGCAGGCGGCAACAAAACTTGGGCCTCTGCCCTCCTCACCTGTTGCGAGGTTTCCCAGGATAACCTCCCTGGCCTCGGAAGGCATCGTAGTTCCCTCGACCAGCACCATACGGGGCGTGGGGATATGGAGGGCCTCCTGTGGGGACTGCAGGGCGGACAGCACCAGCTATGACAGAGATCAGCGCTGAGTTGCAAAACTATGTCCTCAACTCCATCCTCTGTTTCGTTCTCCCAAAGCCACACACTCACCAAGCCCCTTCATCTCCCTCCTGTACTTACCTCCATAGCCCAAAATTGGGGGCCGGGGCTGACCGTAGGGCATCAGGCCCTGGGGAGTCTGGTGTGGGTAGGGGAGTCCCGGGGTCAAACCTGGGGGGAGTACAACACGGACAGGGACATGAATTACTGCGGGGGCGGGGAGGGGGATACGGGTACAATTGACTTCTAGGGCTATGGCCTGAGAATGGGGCAGAAACTTCTCAGGGTGACATGTTAAAGAGAAACGGGAGTCCCTGGGTAGTCAAGGGAGAGGGGACATGCGACCTTCATGGATCGTATCTTACTCTGGGCAGGGCCAGGTGGCTGGGCCGGCTTGATCTCAGGCAGAGCTGGGCGCTTAGCATCAGTGAGGAAGTTGTTAAAAAACGCGACCTCCTTTTTCACTTCCTCAATTTTCTCTGCATGCTTGTTGAAGATATGTTTGCGCACAAACTCAGGACCCTGGGTGGAGAGAGGAGGGGGTCAGGACAGCCACGTAATGGTTGCCTCGCTCCCAGGCCCGACCTGGAAGGATTCCCAGCTCCCGCCGGCCAGTGCAGTGAGGCTTCCTGTCTCAACCCCACCTCCCACCACCGTAGCACGGCCATTCTCCAACGTCCCAGACCTTGAATTTCTTGCCACTGAGAGGACACAGCCACTTATCCTTGCCCAGTTCCTGCGTGTTAGAGGTGACGAACTTCTCCACTTCCTGCTCTGGGTCTTTGCGCCCCATCTTCTGGGCCTCTTCCTCTGAGAGTGACTCCCGCACACTCAGCAACGGCGTGAGCTTCTCCTCAAACGTCTTCTGCCACTCCAGCACTGTGGTTTGGGAACAGAGGAAGGCAGGTTGGGAAGGGAGCCGGAAGGAAGGATGGTGGCAAGGGGTTGGAGGACCAAGACCAGGGGCAGCTGGGGACAAAGGGGAACCTGGAGCTCACCTTCCCCGTGACTGATGCGGTTGGGTGGCATGGGCCCCCGAACGTGGATGATCCCACAGCGATTGGGCATCTCATCCTCATTGGGGTACTCACAGGTATTGTAATAATCCAAGGAATGCACGATGCGCAAGTAAAGAAGGAGCTTGTCCAAGACCTAAGGGAAGTGAATGCGAGTGTTCAGCACCTGCCCTCACCGCCCGAGCCCCCACGTGCCCCGCGCTGCCACTGGCACCTTGATCAACTTCTCATCCCGCTCCACGTTGATCTCTGCCGGGTTCCCTTCCTTAGGAGGCTCCTCAGGAGGAGCGCCCCCGCTGCTCCCCAGCAGCTCCTCCTCCTCGGCGCTCACTTCCTCGATCAGGTAGTCGGTGATATTCTTCAAGATTGGGTTTTGTGAGGGCAGGCTCTGATGGGAGGAAGAGAAGCAAGTAAGGCAGAGAAAGACCTTTAGGGGAGGTAACCTGAGACCTTCCACAAGTGAAAGAGCAGCGAGGGGACAGGAGTTCACCGGACATAACTGGCGCCTTTTGCCCCCTTGAGATTTGTTTTTATTTTAGCTTTTGTTCTACCCCAGCCACAAATGATCACTAGCATCCCCCCAGTTCTGCTGGAAGCTGGAGGAGATGCTACCCACACACAAAGGGGCAAATGAGTGAGCAGGCGAGTGGGTGCAAAGGGTCAAGGCTACAGATAGGTGAGGTCAGAGGTGCCCACAGAAGAGGCACTATCAGTTACTTCTGACAAAGTCCTTTGGGGAGTCACTGACCGTTGGCAGGGGAGGCGTCCCTGGTTCCGAGGCCCAAAGCTGGGTCCTGTCGTCCAGCGTGTGGATCAGCTTGGCCGCCAGCTTGATGTCGTTGCGCACAATCTGCTTGTGCTGGGTGATGCCGTTGATGTTGCGAACGCGCCGGGTCAGGTCCCTGTTCACACCAGGGCTCAGCTCACACTCCCGGAGCTGGAGGGCAGACATCATCAGCAGCTTACCCCACTTACCCCACTTGCCGGGGAAGCAGCAGCTGTAAGACCCTCCCCTCTTGAGCACCAGCGATTGATCAGACTGCGAGCTCCCTGGGGACATAGGTCCCCTCCATGCTAACGCCCTAGAGGCTTGCCCAGAGACAATGTAGGCAGGCAAAACGGTCAAAGAGTGTGCAGAACAACCAGACTATCAGATGAACAAAGTCACGCAGAGGTCCTGTGGGATACAAAGAGTCTCCCTTCCTCTTCCCCACAGTCCCACCCCCAGCACTCACACGGATGTTCTGCAGGTTCCAACAGATCTCTTTAATGTTAACACTGCGGTCGAAGGTCACCCAGCCACGACGGAAAAACCTACACAAGAAAGAAAATGTTAGCGCAGTCAAGCGAGGGAGTTGGTGTTGGCCATTAACATTGCCCTGCACTTTTCCCTCCAACGCACGGAGTTACTCACCTCCTCTCTGGCTGGGGCTCTGAGAGCGCCACCCGCATAAAGCCTGGGTACCTTTTACAAAGCTGCAAGAAGCAGAAAACCAGCCCCATGTAGTGACTCAAGGATTCATTCGCTTCTTCCTCCAATCCCCCACTGCCCTCAGAACCCTACAGACTAACTGCCTTGTCACTCTTCCCATCCTTGGGCAGGGAAAAACCACTAAAGGGCTTCAGAACACCAGCACCTGAAAGCCAATGGCGCTATCAGGACTAGTCCTCGGAGGCCATGGGCCCTGGGGAAGGGGCCTCCCTAGCAGGTGAAACGGGGGCATCTGTCACAGGCAGGACCCCACTGCCTTCCCTCTGCCCTCCACTTCTCCATCGGCCCTGCCCTGACTCCACGGGTCCCCACTCACGGAGATGATCTCGGCCCGGGAGATGTTGGGTGCGATGTTGCGCATGAAGAGGGAGCAGGTCTTATGCAGCGGCCGTGGCTTGCACTCCAGCCCCGCAGCGTCCTTGGGCTTCTCCCATTCTTCTTCCTTGGGCTTCTCCTTCTCCTTGAGCCCTTCTTCTAGGCAGGAAGGGGGGTAGGAAGGAGTTGGTGCGTTTTTATTACTGATTTTGGTGGAGAGGATAGAGAAACTTCCCCCTAAAAGCCACCCTCCCTCCCGTCAATGTCGCCAACCTCTCACCTCCCCACCCACATTAGGAGGAGAATGCACTTTAAAGCAGAAGAGAAACCCTACCGGCCTCCTCCTTCTCCTCCTCAGCCTGGCCGCTCTCTGACTCCGACTCGGACTCCGACACGCTGCCCTCGTCAAAGCTGTCGTCCCCGCTGTGCTTCCGGTTCCGCTTCTTGCTACTCTGCACGAGCCACAGCAGAGGGGACAAGTCAGCGTGCCAGGACCCCAGCCTCAACACTCTGACCCCAGGCCACAGACACCTCACCTTTTTGGCTTCCTTCTCAGAGTCTTCTTTCTTCTCTTCCTTGTCCCCGTCACCCTCCGACTTCTTTGTTTTGTCATCATTAGAACTGTCATTCTCAGCCTATGGTAAGAGACAACCACTGGGGATGTCAAACCTCCCCTCCCACCTTTATCAGAGGTCCCCCACCCCCCACAGCTGAGGCCACAGGTTCATTTTCCCCACCCCTCCCAGAACACAGCCCCCTACTTCTAGCTCCTATGGACCCGTGCCCTCCCCCTCCCCCAGGCTGCCGGGGGCAGCACTAGGAGATCCAGGGCTCGGACCTGCTTGACGTCTTCCTTCTTCTCGTCCTTGTCATTGGTTTTGCGCTCCCCGTCCCCCAGGCCTGCTCCAGCCCGTCCTTCTTCTTTCTTGCCGGGCTCCCCAGGCTTTCCTGCCTGCTCCTCCTCCTCCTCCTGCTCCAGGATGCGGAGATCATTCTCCGTGCCTCCTTCCATCTTAATCACAGCTACCAACAAAGGGAACAGAGGTCACAACCCCAGGGCCCTGGCTCCTGTCAACCAGCTTCTACCTGGTCCCCAGACACCCCCACCCCCATGTGGCCCAGATGCCTGCCACCCCTCCAAATCCGCACACCTGCATCCAGCATCTTGACAATGGCATCAGCTTTGTCTATGTCCAGGAGAAGGTTATCAAACCAGCCAGTGTCCATGAGGGACAGGAAGACCCTCAGTCGGTTTTGCAGGGCCCCCCGGGCCTCCTGTCGACGCTTCCCCACCTCATCTGGGTGGTACTTAGACCGAAACCTGGGAATGAAGCGGGGCAGGGAAAGACAAAACAGTTATTGGAAGCCAAGGCCAGGATGTGGGAAGGGGCCCAGGAAAGACAGGGCATATCCCCCTTCCTCTCACACCCACAAAAGGTCATCAAAACAGAGAGATTAGGGGATAGGGGTGCGCTAGAACCACCCAACACCCCAAAAGGAACCAGAAGTTGTGTTCTGAGAAGATTTGGGGGAGAACCAGGAACTAAGAGCTCTGGATTTGGGAAGACCAATGACTACAGGGGGACGCCAGGGTTGGAGAGGCAGATTTATCACTTTAAGTCTCTGGGAAACACTAACGTAGTAAAAAGGTGTCATTTCCCAAAGCTTCAGAGACAAAGGCTCAGGAAATAGCAGGCCCTGAAGAACCTCCCTCTCCTCACCAACCCCAGACTGCAGTCATTCAAAAACTGCTCCCGCCAACTCCCTCCACCCCGAGGTGGAAGACAGAGGGCCAGACAGCAAAAGCCCACAGGCAGGGCACCTTTCTCCACCCGTGGGAAGATAAGCAAGATGGTGAAGGGACAGGAAAGACCGAAGGGAGACACTGGAGTGCCCTTTAGAGCCTCAGGTCCTGCCCACAGGGGGAGAGAGAGGAGAGGGCTGGAAGGTTAGGGAGAAGAAAAATAAAACATTTCAAATAGGACCTCAGAGGGAAAACAGAAGAAATGAGGAGTATGAGGAAAAGGGGAAAGGGAGGAAAGGAAAGAGTGTGAGAAAGTCCCAGAAACTGAAAACAAAGGGAAAAACTAAAGATCAGAGAGAGAAACTGAAAAAACCAACAGGGAGGAAGGTGGTGTTAGGCAAGGAGCAAGAACAGGAACAGAGAAGAATGAAGGTGCATGAGAAATTAGGACAAAGACACAGAGCAATTTGAGAGAGGGGACAGCGAAGACAGAACAGAACCACGAGTGGGGCAGAAGAGGAAAGGAAAGCCGCAGGCATCACCTCCAGGATCTTTACCTTGGCCGCTTGGTCAAACAGAGCTCAAGATTTAACTAGCGGTGCCCAAGGCCCATGCTGGCTGGTGGGCCACCGGCTGGCTCCTGGCTGGGCGCCCGGCCGAGATGCCCTGCCCCGCGGGACTCCGCAGTGGGGCCTGACTGGCTAGCTGCCTGAGCAATCACATTCAGCTAAACCGCTGCATTGTGCACAGCAGTGCCCTGCCTGTCTGCCTGGCCGGGGCCGCGCAGCTCAGCCCAGGGGCTCATGTATGGGCTGGGTATGGTGGGGGTGGAGGTGGGTTTGCTCCGAGCTCCGTCGATGAGCGGGTGTAGTTCCCAGTTCTGGCTCTTTTCAAGGAGGAGGAGCAGAAAGAGGATGAGGAGGAGGAGGAGCAGGAAGGGGGGAAAAGATGGTTGATTAAAATTAAAACATCCACAAAAGGAAAAAAAATTAAAATTCTTTTTCTGTCAAACGACCCTGAGATCTTTGCTTTTCTTGTCTGGATTCACTCGTCGTTTTAGGAGGATGCCACAGCCACACAGGGTCCTGGTGATCAGGGATGACAATGACCCAACACCAACAAGTGGGAAGCAGTCTGTCTGCTGCCCCAAGGGGCCAAGTGGCTCTGGCCTGCTGCCTGGAGGTGTCCCACTCTCTGAGGACAGCAGGACAGGAGATAGGGCGGGGCGGGGGCCGTGGCAGTCGCTGAAGTGAGGGGGAGACCCCATCAGCCAATGCTGTCATACTTCCCGACCCCCGCCCCCAGAAAGTTCTGGACAGGGGAAACTGGGAAGAGGACAGGGCTGTGGCTCCACCAGTGGGGCCAGGGGGACATGCCAGGGCAGAGGTTCAGGGAAGCAGGGGCACTCACCACTCCTCATCTTTGTGCGCCAGGAAGAAATCCTGCATCTGCTGCCTCCGGAAATCCAGCTTATAGTCATTATAGCGCTTGACGGCCTCCGTCTCATCCACCGAGTCATCCAGGGAGAGGAGAAACTCCTTGAAGGTCTTCATCACGGGCGGCGGCACACCCAGGTCAATCTCTGCAATGCTGCCCAGCCTGGAGGGGACCCCGGTCAGGAAGGCTTGGTTGTTGGGTAACAGTGGGAGGCTACAGGGGCCAAAGTAGCTAGGTGCCCCTTTCCTTTGTCCACCATGGACATCATCCCAAACCCCAACAGCTACCACCCCCACCCCAGGGACATGCCTCTGTGTGCCTGACCCACTCCCTGTCTTCAGCCATGGCCTTCAGCAACCCCATCCATCCCCTAGGCCTACCAATTCCCTTCTCCTGAGAAGCCCCGCCCTTACCTGGCCTGGATAGGCAGGACATGGTGCTGCATGATGTGGACATCAGGGTGGCCCCAGGGCTGAGGGGGGCCATAAGTTGGGCCCCCACCCCCCCCAGCATAGGGCATCTCATAGCCACTGTGGTATGGGTCAGAGCTGTGCTCATCCCTGAAGGTGGGGGACACAAAAGTAAAGCAGAGAAGGGAGTCACCTCCCCAGAGCATGAAGGAGGATGGACAGACGGGGGCACACACAGCATGGTCTCCCAGACAAGGGTTTCAAGGGACAAAGAAACGATGGGTGATGGGAAGCTGAGAAAAGGAAATGACAAAGATTTAGGCACAGGTGAGGGGAGAAAGGGGAGGCCCAGGTGGAACTGAGGCGAAGGGGAGGAGAGGGAAACCGCTCCATCTCACCAGTCTCGCCTCATGCGCTTCTGTGGCGGGCTGAGTTCATGGCGAGGTGGTGAGAAGCGCTCTCGCCGATTCCGGTCATAGTCCCGATATTCACCCCGACTACGGCGCTCACGGCCACGGTCCCACTCTCTGGCCGTAAGAACAAGTAACAAAGATTAAAGACCGGGCACGGTGGCTCATGCCTGTAATCCAAGCACTTTTGAGAGGCCAAGGCAGAGGAACACTTGTGGCCAGGAGTTCGAGACCAGCCTGGGCAATAGTGAGACCCCTATCCCTATAAAAAATTTATTTTTTAAAAAGGCAATAATTAAAGATACAGCTGGATATGCCACAGCCACACTCCTAAACAGGCCGTTCTTCCACTCTGAGCTACCAGACTAAAAAGCCTACAATTATAAAACTTCACTCCTAACAGAAAAAGATTTTTCTCTAGTCAGGGCAAGCCACTGCACTCCAGCCTTGGCAACAGAGACCCTGTCTCAAAACAAAACAAAACAAAGATTCTTGTCTAACTCTCCATGAGTTCAGCCAATACCCAAGAACTGATGGTTCTCCAACTCTTCTCCCAGCCTGGCCTTCCGCCTGAGCTCCAGACCCACATGAATCACCCCTGCTACAGGCCCGCTTACGGGCAGGAGGTCGGGGCTGCAGCAAGCTTCGACTGCACCAGTGCACTCAGCCCGGGTGACAGAGGGAGACCCTGTCTCTAAAAAATAAAACAAAAAACTTTTTAAAAATCATCTCCTAATAGAAGTCCATCACCCCCTCAAATTCAACCTGTCAGAATCAAGCCTATTCAGCCGGGCGCGGTGGCTCACACCTGTAATCCCAGCACTTCGGGAGGCCAAGGCGGCTGATCACGAGGTCAGGAGATCGAGACCATCCTGGCTAACACGGTGAAACCCAATCTCTACTAAAAATACCAAAAAAATTAGCCAAGCATGGTGGCGGGTGCCTGTATTCCCAGCTGCTCAGGAGGCTGAGGCAGGAGAATGGTGTGGACCCGAGAGGCGGAGCTTGCAGTGAGCCGAGATCACGCCACTGCACTCCAGCCTGGGTGACAGAGCAAGACTCTGTCCCCCCCGAAAAAAAAAGAAAAGAAAAAAGAATCAAGCCTATTCATCCCACCACTATGGGCCAAATGTCTTTTCCTCCCCCCGCTCCCCACTCTGCTGTATCAACGGAACAGCATCTCTCCCCAGCTGTCATTCACTACCCTCACCGCTAATTACTGCTCCTGCTAATCCTCTGCCTCAAAGCCTATCAAAGCTGTCCCACTCTCTGCCATCCCCACACACCGTCCTAGTCCTTGTCCTTGGCCAGTGTGGCTCCTGCAGCCCTGGCTGCCCGCCTGCTTCTGGTCTCTCGCTTCTGTCTCCCCACTGGCAGGCGGACCTTCCTCAAACACAAGTCTCATCACATCACACCCTTAGTTCCATGCCAGTAAGCAACACTGTTGTTTTAACTTGGGCTCCTGGCTGTCATTCCAGCCTCTCGACCAGTCACCAGCCTTCCCACCAGTCACCACCAACCTCCCAACCAATCACCCGCCTCCCCCATCCTCATCTTCTTCTTCTTCTTCTTCTTTTTTTTTTTTTTGGAGACAGTCCCACTCTGTCGCTCAGGCTGGAGTGCAGCAGCACAATCTCACTCTCGGCTCACTACAGCCTCCACCTCCTGGGCTCAGGCAATTCTCCTGCCTCGGCCCCTTAATACTCTTAAAAATGACTGAGGACACCAAAGAGTTTCTGCTTATGTGGGTTATATCTATCAATACTTACTATATTCAAAATTACAACAAAATGTTCCAAAACTTTCATTTTTAAATTACACAGTAAGATGAAACAGATTACATGTTTTTATGAAAAATGGTTTTCCAGAAAAATTTTGGTGAGAAAAAGTGGCATTGTTTTTACATTGTCACCAATCTCTCCAAGTTCTGGCTTTGTAGAGGATAGCTTCTACACTGAATCTGTTGAGATATTTTGTTCTGCTTGAAAAATGAGGCAGGCCGGGCATGGTGGCTGACATCTGTAATGAATGCTAGCACTTTGGGAGGCCAAAGCAGGTGGACTGTTTGAGCCCTGGAGTTCAAGACCAGGCTGGGGCAACATGGTGAAACCACCTTTCTACTAAAAATACAAAACTTAGCTGGCTGGCTGGAAGTGGTGGCTCACGCCTGTAATCCTAGCACTTTGGGAGGCCAAGGCGGGCAGATTACTTGAGGTCAGAAGTTTGAGACCAGCCTGGCCAACATGGCAAAACTCTGTCTCTGGTAAATACACAAAAATTAACCGGGCGTGGTGGCAGGCACCTGTAATCCCAACTACTCGGGAGGCTGAGGCGGGAGAATCGTTTGAACCCGGGAGGCGGAGGTTGCAGTGAGCCCAGATCACGCCACTATATTCCAGCCTGGGCAACAGAGTGAGACTCCATCTCAAAAAAAAAGAAAGAAAGAAAAAAAATTAGCTGGGTGTGATGGCATACACCTGTAGTCCCAGCTAATCAGGAGGCTGAGGTGAGAGGATCATCTAAGCCTGGGGAAGTCAAGGCTGCAGTGACCTGTGGCCATGATCGTGCCACTGCACTCCAACCTGGGCAACAGAGTAAGACCCCGTCTCAAAAAAAAAAAAAAAACCAGAAAATCAGGCCTCACGCTGATAAGGAGTTGGAAAAGCCTTTTCAGATTAACTGTAGGTATTCATTTTGGATACTACCCAAAATTCAACAAGAGGTAGGTTTTTTTTCTTTTCATTATGCTACCTTGTCCAAGAAGGAAGTAGTTTCTCACAGGCTAGTTAGAACCTTCAATCTGAAATAATATCAGTGAATATTTCTTTCTCTGCTACATTAAAATCCCCTGTTCTATCTTTCCCTTTCAATGGACCTTGTGTCTCACACAATATCAAAATGTATTCATCAGCATCACTGCCTATCTCACCAAGAAAGTCTTTACTTAATGGGAAGCTGTCAAGCTCACATTAGTACAAGTTTTCCAAAATTTTAATTTCCTTTTTTTTTTTTTTTGACAGGTTATCTCTCTGTTGCCCAGGTTGGAGTGCAGTGGTGCCATCAAGGCTCACTCCCACCTCCACCTCCCAGGCTCAAGCCATCCTCCCACCTTAGCCTCCTGAGTAGCCGGGACTACAAGCATGTGCCACCACCCCCAGCTAATTTTTGTATTTTTTTGTACAGACAGGTTTCACCACATTGCCCAGGTTGGTCTCAAATTCCTGGGCTCAAGCAATCCACCCACCTTCACCTCCCAAAGTGTTGGGATTACAGGCATGAGCCACTGTGCTGGCCCAAAATTTTAATTTTCACTGGAAAGTTCTACTTCATCACTGGCAACAAATACCGACAGCTTACACGGAAGTAACAGGTTCTCAGTTCATTTTCAAGATGTCTGCCAAATACCCAAGTATGAACAATCACTGTTTGTCAATCATTCAAGTAAAAATAACATCCCATGGAAAAAAGCTGTTAGTTCAGCTCACTCAATCACATGCATACTCTTGCTCAAGACAACTAACGCAGGCCTGTAATCCCAGAACTTTGAGAGGTCGAAGCGGGTGGATCACTTGAGGTCAGGAGTTCAAGACCAGCAAACATGGTGAAACCCCATCTCTACTAAAAATACAAAAATTAGCCAGGCATAGCGGCACGCACCTGTAATCCCAGCAACTCGGGAGGCTGAGGCAGGAGAATCGCTTGAACCCGGGAGGTGGAGGTTGCAGTGAGCTGAGATCGCCCCACTGCACTCCAGCCTGGGCGACAGAGCAAGATTCTGTGTCAAAAAAAAGATGTACAGTGAAGATTCCAATTTAATCAAATTTAAATGTTTTACTCTTTCATCAAGAACCATTGACGGAACTGGCTTTTTTTTGTTTTGCTTTTTGTTTTTTGAGACGGAGTCTTGCTCTGTCGCCAGGCAGGAGTGCAGGAGTGTGATCTCAGCTGACTACAACCTCTGCCTCCTGGGTTCAAGCAATTCTCCTGTCTCAGCCTCCCGAGTAGCTGGGACTACAGGCGCGCACCACCATGCTTGGCTAACTTTTGTATTTTTAGTAGAGACGGGGTTTCACAATTTTGGCCAGGATGATCTCAATCTCTTGATCGTCTCGGCCTCCCAAAGTGCTGGGATTACAAGTGTGAGCCACTGCGCCCGGCTGGCTTTTTTTTTTTTTAACTCTTTGCTGTCACTGCCTTGATGTTTGGTAAAGCATCAACAGTTTTACCCATCATTGCTATGGCACCATCAGTGGAAATGGCAATAATACGTAAACATTACCACAAAAACTAATTTTAGCCTCAGAGACCCCTATGGTCTGTGGACATCCTGAGAAACAGGACTCTAACCAAACTAGAATATGCTAAAAGCACACGTTATGTCCACAACTCCAAGCTGTTCATGTCACTTGTGTCCAGGGAATTCCCACTGATATTTCCAAGTCTAGCTAAGTGTCACTTTCCAGTGGGTCCCTGACACATGAACTCCAGCACCGCTCCCCTCTTTTAGAGATCTGTTCCCTCAATGCTTACCCTCTTTATAACTTCCATTATATACACTCATTTACAGAATACATCCATGGCCATTCTGATCCCCCATGCCAAGCCCACACTGTAACACCCTAAGGTCAATAACCACATCTTATAACCAATTAATCCAATCAGCACTGCCCTATGAACTCTGAGATTTTAGGCAAAACAGTGACAAGAAACCTAATCATGTATTGTCAGGGAAATAATCTGACAACCTCTCCAGTCAGATCAACTCTATATTATTATTTTTCTGAAGCAATCTTCCTAAACTATAATTTACAACCTGGGCAACAGAGCAAGACCCTGTCTCTACAAAAAATAATTTTAGACCAGGCACTGGCTCACGCCTGTAATCCCAGCACTTTGGGAGGTCGAGCTGGGCGGATCACCTAAAGTCAAGAGTTCCAAACCAGCCTGGCCAACATGGTGAAACCCCGTCTCTATTAAAAATACAAAAATTAGATGGGCGTGGTGGTAGGTGCCTGTAATCCCAGCTACTCAGGAGGCTGAGGCAGGAGAATTACTTGAACCCCAGAGGCGGAGGTTGCAGTGAGCCAAGATTGTGCCACTGCACTCCAGCCTGGGCAACAGAACAAGACTCTGTCTCTAAATAATAATAATAATAATTTCTAAACGTTAGCTGGGCGTGATGGCCTCCCCCTGTAGTCCCAACTTCTCAGGAGGCTGAGGCGGGAGGATCGGTTGAGCCCAGGAGGTGGAGGCTGCTATGACTGCATCAATGCCCTCCAGCCAGGGCAGCAGAACAAGACCCCATCTCAACAACAAAGCTAAAAAAAGCAAAAAAGCACGCTTTTCGTGCATGTATAAACTTCTTCATACTCAAACTCTTAGCTCTATAGCTCTGATCTGCAGAGAATTTCAAAAACCAAGCCACAGCTAGTTATTTGACCAACAGCAAATAGGCTGAACCACAGGAAACGGTCCAGTGAGCAATTTCATAGGGTTCGCCCTCATAAAAATTACAAGGGGGGAAAAGAAAAGCGACGCGGGTGGAGTGAAACGGTATGAAACGGGGACAAGATGAAGTTAAAAACGGCTCACCTGTCATTCCAATCGTCCCCTCGACGTCTTTCATCTCTCTCGCGGGAACGATCGTAGTCGCTGCGCTCTCTTCTGAACTTGTCCCTGCGCCTTCGATCGTACTCGTCATCACTGTCACCCATGGCACGGTCTGAGGGGGCCTGGGGACCGGGGAGGGGCGGTCGGAGTGGTGTAAAAGGACGAGCTGAGGAAGGGACCGTCCCTCGTGGGCACCTCGCCCGCTTCCCTCCCAAGGCCAGCCTTCCGCGGCGCCCACCATCCTGGGCCTGAGGACGCGGCTCCAACGCCTCCACTCGCCCCGAGATTCTCCGCGCCCGCCCCCGTGGACCCCGGTTCCTCTCCTGCCCCAGCAGGGTCCCCCAGGCTCCTCCCCTCCCCCACCTTGGAGCGGCCGCGGCCGTTGGACTCGCGCTTGGACGGGCTGGATTTCAGGGCGACCTGGGTCGCGGGCGCGCGACGAGGACTTCGAGGAGGGCGAGACGGAGACGGAGCTCTTAGGTAGAGGGCCGAAGAGAGGGGAACAAAAGTGGGACAACCTAGGATGGGCGGTAGCGCGCGCGACTCGCGCTGCGCCTGCGTCACCCACGCCTCCGAGGCACAAAGCTCCACCCTCGCGGCCGGAAGTGGAACTAATAAACAGAGCCCGAGGGTGGGGAGAGCAGGGCGTGATGGGAAAGGGGCGGGGATCTCGCAAGTCTCGCGCGGGTTTTCGAGACGATACGGCTCGAGCGTTAGGAACTACGGGACCTCGGCTGAGCCAAGCGCGGCCTCGGGGGGCGAACGAGCCCTGTGGGCGGGAAGGGAGAGCGGCAGTCGAGGGTCGGGCGACCCCACATGTGTCGGGGTTCTAAGCCAGTTGTCATCCAGCCGTGTTCCCCCCGCGGGCCTCCTGACCTCACCGTAGGTGATTTCGTACCCTCCTCGGGCAGGGCGTGGGCTTGGGAAGCGCAGGCGTTTAGGGGATGGAAGATGGAAGCAACCATTTTAAAGCATCGTATCCCACCATTTTCTGCTCCAAATACCCAGCCAAAATTGGGTGCCACAGTGCGCACTAAATGCACAGTCCGCCGTTCCTGCTTTTCCTCGACAAAGACGCCCCATCTTTAAGTAAAATTGGCAGATCTCAGTTTTAACCCCGCTCAGTACTTTGATGAAATAGGCTGTAAGTTAACGCCCTAAACAGTATGGACCGCCCAGATTCAATGGATTACCACCCCCCCGGAGTAACACCAAGGCCCCTCTCGGTGAATTGAGTGTGAGCCTTAATAGGAAGGCCAGCTGAGGTGGCTCACGCCTGCAATCTCAGCGCTTTGGGAGGCCGACGTGGGAGGATCACTTGAGCCCAGGAGTTGGAGACCTGCCTGGGCAACATACCAAGACCCCTTTACAGAATATTTAGGGCCAGGCACATTGGCTCACACCTGTGATCCCAGCACTTGGGAAGGTCGAGGAGGGAGGACTTGAGCCCAAGAGTTCAGGACTAGCCTGGGCAACATAGCAAGATCCCATCTACACACAAAAAAATAATAACTGGGCTTGGTGGGATGCCCCTGTGGTCCTAGCTACTGGGGAGGCGAAGCCAGGAGGACTGTTTGAGCCCAGGAGTTCAGGGCTGCAGTGAGCCTTGATTGCACCACTGTACTCTAGCCTGGGGAACAGAGTGAGGCCCTGTCTCAAAATAGATACATAGAGGAAATCTTGCCTCCTCCCTGAGGCATGCTTGCTCCCAGCACTCAGAGGAGGGTAGTGACAGATTACAAGAGTTGTCAAAAAAAACTGGACCTGAGTCAAAAAGACTCAGGTTCCACCATTTAAGAACCATGCAATCTGGGGGAGTCACCTCTCAGCTCTGATATCCTCACATGTAAAACTGCAGACAGTGGCCAGGGGCGGTGGCTCACGCCTGTAATCCCAGCACTTTGGTTGGGTGAAGTGGGCAGATCACTTGAGGTCAGGAGTTCAAGACCAGCCTGACCAACATGGTGAAATCCCGTCTCTACTAAAAATACAAAAATTAGCTGGGCGTGGTGGCAGGCGCCTGTAATCCCAGCTACTCAGGAGGCTGAGGCAAGAGAATCACTTGAACCCAGGAGGCAGAGGTTGCAGTGAGCTGAGATGGCGCCACTGCATTCCAGCCTGGGTGACAGAGCCAGACTCTGTCTCAAAAAAACAAAAAAAAAAATGCAGGCAGTAACAACGACTGGGCTTGTAATGGGCTACTGGGAGAATCAGATGAGACAACAGACTTGGAAGTGTTTTGTAAACTCGAGGGATTATTATTTCTTGATTGGAGAAAGAGGAGACAGCATTTGGTGACGAAGTCATACAGGTGGATATCAGGGAGAGTGATCAATCGAAGGATGGGAACTGGAACTGAGAACCCAGCAGGTACTTCTAGGAAGACTCAGCAGTCAGTGGTGACGGTGGCTGAGAGCTCCTGGATGCGCCAGGCGCTGCAGGCCTTGCACAAGATGTGCCCATCCAGCGGGTAGCAGCCCTGACACTCGCCCTCAGAGGAGAGCAGCAGCCCACACTCCTGTTGAAAAGAAGCAACAATTGGCCGGGCGCCATGGCTCATGCCTGTAATCCCAGCACTTTGAGAAGCCGAGGCAGGCGGATCACAAGGTCACGAGTTCAAGACCAGCCTGGCCAATATGGTGAAACCCTGTCTCTACTAAAAATACAAAACTTAGACAGGCATGGTGGCCAGCACCTGTAATCCCAGCTACTC
>NW_026652346.1:163762-242028 GCF_009828535.3 Hylobates moloch | reverse complement strand
TCAACCTCCGGAGTAGCTGGGATTACAGGCACGCCCCACCATGCCTGGCTAATTTTGTATTTTTAGTAGAGACAAGGTTACTCCATGTTGGTCAGGCTGGTCTTGAACTCGCGACCTCCGGTGATCCACCCACCTCAGCCTCCCAAAGTGCTGGGATTACAGGCGTGAACCACCGCGCTCGGCCCCAGTGGGCAGTTCTATCCTGCTCCCCTGCACCGCCCTGCCCTGACCCCACACTGCCCTGCCCTTACCTATTCCACATCCCAGATCTCTGACTCTGCTCCAAAACCAGCCCCTTGGCCAGGCGCGGTGGCTCACGCCTGCAATTCCAGCACTTTGGGAGGCTGAGGCGGGTGGATCACCTGAAATCGGGAGTTCGAGACCAGCCTGGCCAACAAACTGGGGTTTTAGTGAAACCCCGTCTATACTAAAAATACAAAAATTAGCCAAGCGTGGCAGCGCGTGCCTGTAATTCCAGCTATTCGGGAGGCTGAGGCAGGAGAATCACCTGAACCCGGGAGGCAGAGGTTGCAGTGAGCCAAGATGGCACCACTGCACCCCAGCCTGGGTAAACAAGAGCAAAACTCTGTCTCAAAAAAAAAAAAAGCCCCCTAAAACACCACCAGCCACCCCACCCAATCAGTGTCCCATTGTCTGTAGGGCCTGAAATCCCAGTTCCCCAGGGCTTACCTGGGGCCCGTGCTCGCCTCCTCTTCCTCTTCCTGCAGGGCCAGAGACCCCAGCAGCTTCCTCTTTGGCCCCTGGCCCTGGCTCTCTCTGGCTCCTATAGCCAGGCCCCCAGACTTCACCTCGGCCTGGGAGAGGAAAGTGGGGGCCCGGGAGGGGCCCAGAGGCCTGAGAGGCTCCCCGCCTGGGTGGGCCGCAGCCCCTCACTGGCTGTGCCACCTTCACTTGCACGGGGAAGGCCGGGCCAGCCGGGGTGCTGGCGGTAGCGTAAGAGGCTGGAGTGGGGCCCCCATAGGAAGACGCTGGGAGCGGCGAGGCTGGGTTCGGCTTCAGGGAGCCCGTGCGGTAGGCAGGAGGTGGCAGGGGCTCGTATGCCTGAGGAGAAACGCAGGCCAGAATTCCTAAGCAAGGACCCCACTCCAGGACCCACATTTGTGGAAATGACCCTGGGTGTGGGGAAGTACAGGCTTTTGCATTTGACAAGGTCCCGTCCTCAAGTGGCTGACATGTTGGTACTTGCAGCCACGCTTCCTCCATGCTGGGGTACACATTACACACATGGGGGGATCGGGCTGGGTCTAAGAGTCCAGAGAAGGGAGCAGGGTGCTGATGGGGAGGAGGGGCAGAGTCACCTGTCGGTCTGGTCGCTGTGGAGCATGACCCCGACCCCCATTCAGCTCGGCCAGCGTGCTGCTCAGCAAGTCTATCTCAGCGTCCAGGCTTCCGGGGCGAAGGCCCCCCCTGTCTGCAGGGAGCCCCTGAGGATGGAGCCAGAGCAGGAAGAATGCAAATTACCATAGGCCTTCTCCTGTCCTGGGTCCCTCAGACTCAGTTCTAGGGGACCCCTCACGTCCCACCCCACAATCCCAGTTCTCACCTGCGTGCGCTGGAGTACTCCATGGGACCCCACCCAGGCCGGCCCCCGATCCTCCGGTCCCCCTGGGGCCTGGTAACACTGCTCAGATGGGAGGGGGCAAAAATTGACCCTGGGGTGGGGCTGGAGTGCTGGGTTGAGGGAAGAGAGATCAAAGGTGGGGTGGCGGAGGACAGGAGGGGTGTACATTTGGGGAGCCGCCCTCTCCGCCCCTCGTTACCTCCTCCCCCAAATCTAGGGTCCCAAGAGAGCGCAGGCGGCTGTTCCCCCCGGCTTGGGGAAGGGGCAGGAGGAAGCAGGCAGGGCGGGAGCCTGGAGCCGGAGGACAGAGGTGAGCGCCACAGCTGGGTGGCTCTTCTGTCTGAAGAGGGCTGCCTTACCTGCTCCCTGGGCCGGTGGTGGCCCCGGGGTGCCTCGGGGGATCGCCCTTCCCTGAGGGGTTCTGGCGGGCTCCGGCTGCTTCGGGGGCAGCCAGGTGGGCCCCGACATGGCCTGGAACGGGGGACTCCAGACAGCGGTCTTGAAGCCCCGAGCCTCTGGCCTTCACCCCCTCGTCCGTCCCGCACCTCGTTTGGGACTCCAAAAAAGAAAACTTTTTCTGCCTTTTTTTTTTCCTCTTCCTCCCTAATTTTGGGGACGACCACGCCCCCGATGACGTCATCACATTCCTGGGGGAGAGTCACGTGGCCCCTAGGCCCTAAACTGCCATTTCTCCCCGAGTCGGCCCCCTCCTGCCGAGAAGGGAGGGCTGTCCGGGGGAGCCTGAGTCACTGGGGGTTGCGGGCAGCTGGGGATGGGAGGTGCGGGCCCGAGCCAGCCTCCAAGTCCACGGATGCGCCCGGGCCCCGCGCCCCAGCCCTGCACGTGGCAGCCTCGCTGCGGGAGGCTGAAGGCTCCGATCTCCACCCCTCTACAGAGCTCTCCCTTCCCACCCCCTCCCTCTCAGCTACCCACCAGCACTGCTCAGCCAGCCTGTAGTGTTTTGGTCTTTTATTCATGGTCAGCAGAGTTAGAAAAATAAAACAGAACGAAAACATCACCACCCCAGTGGGTCGGTGAGTCTGGCCAAAGTGGGGAAACTGAGGTAGCCCAGAGTCACGGAGGAGGCCTGGCCCCTAGCGTCAAGGCACCAGTGAAGGGAGGCTGCGGACTCCCTCCCCTGCACGGTGGGGACAGCCGCCCAGAGTTAGTGCTGGGGTCCCTCTGCCAAAGGAGGTGGGCGTGATGCCCAAGCCCAGGATCCCCTTCAAACCTCCCCTGGGCTCCACGTCCCAAGGGCAGGGCCAAGGGACACAGTGCTTCCCTCCTCCTCTTCCTCCTCCTCCAAGGATCAGGATAGGCCACCTGCCTGGGCCCTCTCTACCTAGCCCTGGAGGCAGGGGCATCAGAGATCAGTGCAGGTGACTGGAGTGACCCCATGAACCAGCAGCGTGGGGCCCAGGTCTCGGGTTAGAGTCTCCAGTAGCGCCAGGTAGCGGGGGTATCGGGCAGGATCGGCGGGCGGCCGAGGCAAGTACAGGAAGGTGAGGGCTGTGGTGGGGCCCTCAGCATCCCCACCCTCCGGCCCACCCGGCCCTCCTCCTGTGCCACGCCCCTGCTGGGCCCGAACCAGGGCGTTGGCACTGCGTGCCAGGGCCTCTGCCTCCACGTCTCCCCGCCCACTGTTCACAAAGTCCCCTTCCTCCTCTGCCTCGGGTCCCCCGGTCCCGGCCCCCTCGCCCCACACCACCTCCTGCACCTCAGCCCGGATCCTCAGTTGGCTCAGCAGTGCCCGCAGCCGCCCCTCGGCCGCCCCAGGCGCCTCCCGAGGCCCCAGGCACAGGAAGATCCGGAGCCGGGCGCTATGCCAAGCAGGCACCATGCCCAAGATGGTTGCCATCTGCAGCAGGAAGAGGCCACAGACATCCACATAGCCGGGCCCACCCCGGGGCCGCAGCAGGTTGAGGGGCCACACGTCCACGTGGTGCAGCTGAGAGGTGCCCCCAGACCCCCGGCTCAGCCGCTCAGGGGGCAAGGCCCCGCTGGCCCGGGCCAGCACCACATTCTTGTTCATCTTGAGGGCATCGGCCACCGTGGCCACGTAGTCCTGGGGACTGAGAGCCCGGGGGCTGCCAGGAGCCCGGGGAGGAGGGAACAGGGTGCTCAGAGCTGGGGAACTGCCCTCCCTGGTGCTGTCCGCAGGCTCAGAGAAAGCCGGGTCTGTCAGAAAATGGTCCTGCGGGGGAGCATCATCGTAGAAACCCAGGACCAACGTGTTGGGCTTCATGCCGCCTGGGGGCAGAGCGGGGAAGGCAAGAACAGACAGGAGTCAGGCTCACAGGCTAAGTTTACACCACGCTCCCACACACTGACAGCAAGGTGTGTCAGCCATAGGTATGACATTCCCACTGTGTACGGGCTCTTACAGCAACATTCGGCACATTTGCATAATGACTTTTCATTTTTCCTAAACACTTTCACATGCACTTATTTTATTATCTCGGTGACTAATCTCCTCCACTTAAACAGGCAAAGTTCGCATTAGGATTCTTGCCACTAATGAGCACTCCAATTCTATGGAGAGTAGGATGCTGTCCACTCCCGGCTTCTAGCAGGGCATCTGTTTCATGGTAGGGGATGCGAGTTTGACTCCATTGTGCAAATCAGACACCCTGATCAGCCAAGCTCATGACCTGAATCCCCAGGGTAATAGCGTCCCAGACTCTGCTATGGGAAGATGAGAAAATGGACCAGGCAGGGCGCAGTGGCTCACACCTGTAATCGCAGCATCTTGGGAAGCTGAGGCACATCGATCACCTGAGGTCAGGAGTTTGAGACCAGCCTGGCCAATACGGTGAAATGCTCTCTCTACTAAAAATACAAAAATTAGCCGAGCATTGTGGTGGGCGCCTATAATCCCAGCTACTCAGGAGGCTGAGACATGAGAATTGCCTGAACCCGGAAGGTGGTGGTTGTAGTAAGCTGAGATCACGCCACTGCACTCCAGCCTGGGCAACAGAGCGAGACTCCATCTCAAAAAGAAAAAAGAAACAGGGCTACCCAGGATGTTTACTGCAGTAAACCCTAACCCTAGTAGGTTTTACCAAAACCCTAATCATGGTGGTTCATTGCATGGTATCCGCTTACCAGGGGCTATGTCCTATAGAAAGCACTTTGTATTTTAACTTATTTGAACCTTGAAGTAATGTTATGAGGTAGGTAATATTTAGTCTCCTCTTTTTACTGATAAGGAGCCCAAAGCACCAAGCAATGAAGTCACTCGCCCACAGGCTCACATCTGGTAGGTACTGGGGCAGGTAGGTCAACGCAATCCGCCTCCACCCAGCATGAGAAGCCACACTCTGAGCCACCGAGCTGGGCACGTGCCAACCACAATGCTCCAAGTCCCTGCTGACAAGCTCTTGGTTCTTAATTTTTGAACAACCCTTGTGGAATCAGATAATTGCTCCCTTGAACCAGGCTGAGTTTACAGGGAGACGTGGAGACCTCTTCCAAGACCCCTTCTCATGAAACAAACATTGCTCAACCCATAAATCAAATTTTCTATGACAGGAGAATCCACCATTTAAAGGAAATACTTTTCCTCTTATTGGAATAGGTTGGTGCAAAAGTAATTGCGGGTTTTTTTTCCCATTAAAATGGCATCCCAGCACTTTGGGAGGCTGAGGCGGGCGGATCACTGGAGGTTGGAAGTTCGAGATTAGCCTGGTCAATGTGGTGAAACCCCATCTCTATCAAAAATATACAAAAATTAGTTGGACATGCTGGCATGTATCTGCAGTCCCAGCTACTTGGAAGGCTGAGATAGGAGAATCGCTTGAACCCGGGAGGCAGAGGTTGCAGTGAGCCGACATCATGCCACTGCACTCCAGCCTGGGCAACAGAGTGAGACCCTGTCCAAAAAAAAAAAAAAAAAGCAAAAACCGCAATTGCTTTTGCACCAACCTGATATCTTCCACAGGAAAAATTTCATGAGCATTGTGGTCTCTGCACAAAAAGTGAAGACCAGGCTCTCAGATGCTCTGTGGGTCAATGATGCTTGATGACACCCCAAAACATCTCGGCAGGTGTGAACTCCAGCTGATCTTGCAAAATAAACTAGTCACGCCCCCTCCTGAGTATTTCTCAGGGTTCTGATTTACACTGAACTGGGCAATGTCCAACACTGTTGAACTTTAGCCAGACTCTGAATAGAGAAGGAAGCATGCACTTTGGTGACGGGCACTGGTCCAGGATTAAGGGAGAAGGCAGTGACTGAGCATAGATAACCCTGGTGGCCTCAGCGCTAAAAGCTGAGAATTCACCGCTCCATCCACAAACTTCCGCCCCACACAGCCTCCGGCATCCTTTGTGGCTTCGGGTGGCGGGGGCAGGGGAGACATGTTATATCTCCTACATCCCAACCCCTTTCAAAGTCTGGCTGAATTACCATCTCTCTGCAAAACCTTTGCTGGCCACATCAGTGTATCGTGGCTGGCCTGCCTTCCTCTGAACACTGGTAGTTAAAAACCATCTGATTTGATGAGGCAGCTGCAGATTCAAATAATGCTCCATTGTCCCCAAAAATACACTCTTCAGTGCCCACGCCCCAATTTTTGGATCAGAAAAAAAAAAAAAAAAGAAGGAAAGGCCAGGCACAGTGGCACATGCCTGTAATCCCAGCACTTTGGGAGGCCGAGGCGGGTGGATCACCTGAGGTCAGGAGCTCGACACTGGCCTGGGCAACATGGTGAAACCCCCATCTTTACTAAAAATACAAAAATTAGCCAGGCATGGTAGCACGTGCCTATAGTCCCAGCTCCTTGGAAGGCTGAGACAGGAGAATCACTTGAACCTGGGAGGTAGAGGCTGCAGTGAGCCAAGATCGTGCCACTGTACTCCAGCCTGGGCAAGACAGAACAAGACTCCGTCTCAAAAAAAAAAAAAAAAGAAGAAGAAGGAAAAAAAACCGCAACAGCATCGCCCACCCCATCGCTAGTCCCTAGCATCTCCTATTAGACCTTATCACACACTGTCTGAGGCTATTATCTTTGAGCACTGTCTTATCTGCTCTCGACTATAAGGTCCTTTTGCAGTTTGCAATCTGTGGCTGACTCTCTAGGGGAGGGCAGCGGAGATTTGAAGTGGCCACAGAGGAGGGCCGAGGGCATCCAGGGAAAAGCAGCTCACCGAGGCCGGAGATTCGCAGCAGATGCTGAGCCCCCTGGCGCACGGAGGGTGAGAGGGTTAGATCCACAAAAGCCTTCACCTGGGCACGGTCCACCAGGCTGAGCCATGCCCCGTACTGTGGCTGTACAGGGTCCGAGGGCAGGGAGTCTACAGAGAAGATGAGGAAAGGAAGGTAGCCAGTGTTGGCCAAACTCAATGTCTCCTAGAGTCCAAATCACAGATGGGCCTGGGCAGGGCTATGGCTGCTTGGAGGGGTCATGGGAAAGGAGATAAAAGGGGCAGAGGGGCTGGTGTCGTGGCTCATGCCTGTAATCCCTGCCCTTTGGGAGGCCAAGGTGGGAGGGTTGCTTGAGTCAGGAGTTCTAGACCAGCCTGGGAAACAAAAAGAGACCTCATCTCTACAAATTAGCCAGGCCTGGTGGCACACACCCGTAGTCCTAGCTACTCAGGAGGCCAAGGCAGGAGGATTACTTGAGCCCAAGAGGTTGAGGCTGCAGTGAACTCTGATGGCACCACTGCCCTCCAGCCTGGGTGACAGAGCAAGACCTTGTCTCAAAAAAAAAAGGAGGGGAGGGGTTCTGGCCGTGGTGGCTCACACCTACAATCCCAGCACTTTGGGAGGCCGAGATGGGCAGAGCATTTGAGGTCAGGAGTTCGAAACTAGCTTAGCCAACATGGTGAAACCCCTTCTCTACTAAAAATACAAAAACTAGCCAGGCATGGTGGTGTGTGCCTGTAATCCCAGCTCAGGAGGCTAAGGCAGGAGAATCACTTGAACCTGGGAGGTGGAGGTTGCAGTGAGCCAAGATCATCCCACTGCCCTCCAGCCTGGGCAACAGAACGAAGCTCCATCTCAAAAAAAAAAGGGTAGGGGGAGAGAAGAATGGGAGTGAGTGAGTGAGTGGGAAGGCAGCTCACCAAGGTCTCCCAGGGTGACATGGCCCAGCACGTAGAGCCCCCCCTTCTTAAGCTGGTTGGCCAACCGCAGCAGAGGCAGGGCGCCCCGGGGGTTCCCCACCAGGAGCAGCAGCTGGGGCCGCCAGAACTTCACGTGATCCTTCCGGACGTCCAGCCGGAGCAGATACTTACGCACCTGGGTATGGGGTGAGGCGGTGGGGAAGTGGCAGGATCAAATACACAGCCCCGTTCAGCACCTCCTGGACGGGAGCACCAACTCCAGCCAAAGAGAGGGGTTCTTTGACCACCTCCCGTCTCCCCACCGCCCCACCAGCTCCCCGTACCTGGTGGAAAAGCAAGGCCTGGCTGACATAGCCCCAGCTACTGGGGCCTCCTCGCGCGGTGAGCAGGGCAGCCAGCAGACCCATGAGGAGCAGGGAGCCACCGGCCGCGCCAGGACTGATGAGGAACATCATGAGCAGGCAGGAGGCCACCCCCAGCAGGCAGGTGTGCCAGGAGAACAGGCTGAAGGTGGGGCTGCGGGCATGGAGGGGAGGAGGGACGGAAACTCAGGGCTGGCCGTACTCGAGGCTGCAGTCCCCAGCCCCACGCCTGAGCCCGAGTCCTCCCTGTTTTCCCATTCCTCCCTTCTTCTCTCTGGGGACACAGGTCTCTGAGTCTCTCACCGGAAGTTGGGAGCCGAGGCCCACTCCAGGCTCAGGCAGGACAGGTCCACGGCAGCATAGGCCACCAGGTAGAAGACAGTGACCACAGCGGCCAGCGTGTTTAGCTTCCCGGCCAGGAGAACCAGCTGGGCAAGGGCCAAGAGGCGTGCCGTTGATCCAACGTGCCAGTGTACCCCCAAAATGCCAGTGAACACCAAAGAATGCCAGTGTACCCCCAAAGTGTCAATGAGCCCCAGAAAGTGCCAGTGAACCCTGCAAAGGCCAGTGCACCTCCAAAGTGTCAATGAACCCCCCAAATGCTATTAAACCCCAAAAGTGCCAGTGTATCCCCAGTGTCAGTGAACCCCAGAAAGTGCCAGTGTACCCCCAAAGTGTCAGTGAACCCTGGAAAGTACCCGTGAACCATGCAAAGTGCCAGCGCATCCCCAAAGTGTCAATGAACCCCAGAGAGTGCCAGTGTACCCCAAAGTGTCAGTGAACCCTGAAAAGTGCCCGTGAGCCCTGCAAAGTGCAAGTGTACCCCCAGTGTCAATGAACCCCAGAAAGGGCCAATGCACCCCCACAGAGTGCCACCAAACCTCCAAAGGATCAGTGAACCCCCACAAAGTGTTGGTACATCCCACAGAGTGCCAGTGAATCCCTCAAAGTGCTGGGGCACCCCACAAAGTGCCAGTGAACCCTGAAAAATACTAGTATACCCCATAAAGTGTCAGTGAACCCTGCAAAATGCCCGTGTACCCCGAAAAGTGCCAGTGAACCCCCAGGGTGCCAATGAACCCTGCAAAGCACTGGGGCAACCTGCAAAATGCTGGTGAACCCCATAAAGTGCCAGTGAACACTGCAGAGTGCCAGTGCACCCCCAAGTGCATACGCATTTGTCTTTGCATCTGTCTCCCAACCTGCATCTAACTGCACCCCCATCCTATCAGCTGGTGGGGTGAGGGAAAGGGCCCCTTGAAGGAGAAGGCTCACCTGCACCAGGCCCCAAGAATACAGTACAGCCGCCCAGGGGTTTCCCCCTCGGGACACAACCTTGGCCGGCGCCAAGATCACTCCTAGAAAAACAGAATCCACAGCAGACACATCAGCCAGGGCTCAGCGGGGACAGAGAGACAGACAAGGGAAGGCGTGCTCTGAGCCAGCAAGGAGGCACAGAACCCACCAAAGAGGTCATCCCGGGCCAGGGCATGGAGGATGCGGGAGGCACCAATGAGCGAGCTCATGGATGCTGAGAGCGCCGTGGCATAGATTCCGATCAACACCAGTGGGGGCCACAGGCTGATGGCGCGGAAGAACCCATAGTCTTCCTGCAGCAGGGTTCTAGGAAGGAGGAAAAGGAGGGCATGGATGATCATGCGTCATGGGGTAAGAAAATCTCTAGCTGTGATCTTAAGGATCAGACTCAGGTATCAAACGTGCTAAAGGGATACGCCTGGTATTCACTGGGCGGCCTTGGATTTAATCACTCAGTGGTTTTTTAAGAGACAAGGTCTCACTCCAACCCCCAGGCTAAAGTGTAGTGCTGTAATCATAGCTCACTGCAGCCTCGACCTCTTGGACTCAAGCAATCCTCCCACCTCAGCCTCCCAAGTAGCCAGGACTACAAGCATTTGCCATCACACCTAGCTAATTTTTGTATTTGGCCGGAGGCTCTTGCTCTGTTGCCCAGGCTGGTCTGGAACTCCTGGGCTCCAGCGATCCTCCTGCCTCAGCCTCCCAAAGTGCTGGGATTACAGGTGTGAGCCACCTCACCTGGCTGTCATACCTAATGGTATATGCACAAGAGGCCAAATATTTGTGGAAATGCAAACTGGGTAGAAAGCCACTACCCACCCTCACTCCCAAGCTGAGTGCCTGCAACAGTACTAGGTCCACGGCAGCTGCTGGCTATCAATCGCCGGTTGTCAATCGCCGGTAGCCACCGTCCACCCCAACAAGCTGGGTTTCTGCTCCCCAGCCCCCCAGCCTGTGTTTCCCTTGGTGACCCAGGTGCACCAATCTTGTTCGACACTCCACCCCCATCCCTCCCCAGACACCTGTCACAAGTGAAGCTGGAGAGAAAGAAAAGCAGGACATAGACGAAGAAGGTGTAGGCGACGGCGACGATCGTGCCCAGAGGGATCGCCCGGCTGGGGTCCTTCAGCTCCCCTGGAGAGGGGGGAGCAGAGGGAGTGAGGTCAGCCCTCCAGCCATCCCCCTGGGTCCCTCACGGTGGCAGCCCCAAACCCCCAGGAGGCAGCAGGCAGGGACTCTCACCTGACATGTTGGCCCCAGCCATGATGCCTGTACAGCCGTTAAAGAGGACAGCAAAGACGCTGGCAAAATTCATCATGGCTCCCGTGGTGTAGTCCTCAGCATAGCCAGCTAGGAGGATCCTCCCAGGGAGGAGAGCGCATCAGCATCCCTCTCAGGGATCCAGGCCTCTTAGCCACCCTCTCCACACATTCCCACGGTCCTCTCGCCTCCCCTGCACTGCCCTCACTAAGACCCCAGCCTGTTCCTGCACTGGCCCTGGGTCAGCCAGACACATTGCCACGTCCCCCCAATGCGCCGATATTCCTCCCTCCAGACCTTAATCCATGCTCTTTTATTTATTTACTTATTTTTTAGAGACAGGGTCTTGCTCTGTCATCCAGGCTGGAGTGCAGTGGCACCATCGTAGCTCAATGCAACCTCTACCTCCTGGGCTAGAGCGATCCTCCTGCCTCAGTCTGCCAAGTAGCTGGGACTACAGGTGTGCACCACCATGCCCATCTAACTTTTTAATTTTATTTATTTATTTATTTTGAGACGGAGTCTCACTGTGTCACCCAGGCCAGAGTGCAGTGGTGCGATCTCGGCTCACTGCAACCTCTGCCTCCCAGGTTCAAGCAATTCCCCTGCCTCAGCCTCTCAGGTAGCTGGGATTACAGGTGCCCGCCACCACGCCTGGCTAATTTTTGTATTTTTAGTAGAGATGGGGTTTCACCATGCTGGCCAGGCTGATCTTGAACTCCTGGCCTCAGGTGGTCCACCCGCCTCGACCTCCGAAAGTACTGGGATTACAGGCGGGAGCCACTGCACCCAGCCTACTTATCTTTTTGAGACGGAGTCTCGTTCTGAAGCCCAGGCTGGAGGGCAGTGGTGGCGATCTTAGCTCACTGCAGCCTCTGCCTCCCGGGTTCAAGAGATTCTCATGCCTCAGCCTCCTGAGTAGCTGGGACTACAGGCGCACACCACCGCCCCTGGATAATTTTTGTATTTTTATTTTATGGTTTTTTTTTGGAGACGGAACCTCACTCTGTTGCCCAGGCTGGAGTGCAGTGGTGCAATCTCAGCTCACTGAAACCTCCTCCTCCTGGGTTCAAGCAATTCTCCCTCAGCTTCCCGAGTATCTGGCACTACAGGTGCAAGCCAGCGTGCCCAGCTAATTTTTGTGTTTTTAGTAGAGACAGGGAGAGGGTTTCACCATGTTGGCCAGACTGGTCTCAAACTCCTGACCTCAGGTGATCCTCCTGCCTCGGCCTCCCAGAATGCTGGGATTACAGGCGTGAGCCACTGCACCTGGTCTCAAGCTCTTTCTGAATCCCCCACCTGTCTATCTCAGGCCACCTCCAGCTCCCTGGCTCCTGCCCTCCCCAGCCCATAGTCAGGCCTCCCTTCTCTCCACTCCTGGGAGATCCTGATCTGTTTAAGTCATGCTGGGCCTTACTGTGCTATTTAACTAATTCTTGAATGCACGTCTCTCCTCAGCTAGAACACAAGTTCCTCTAAAGCAGGGACTGTTTTGTGGGCTTCCTCCTGTGCCGCCAGCCAAACACACGCTAGACAGGCTTGAATTAAACTGCACTGCTCTGCAGTCCAGATCTCCTGCCTTCCATTCCCTCTGACACCTGTGCTCATCCAGAGATTTTTAAGGGCCCAGCCCCGACGCTTGCCCACCCCTCACCCCGAGATCCCTGCCACGGCAGTGCCCAGCTCACCACCCAAGTTGTCCTTCAGGGTACTGCTGTTGAAGCCGGTGAAGTGGCCAAGCCGGGGCGGCAGGGAGGAGCCATTGGGGCCAGGCCGAGGGGTCAAGGGGATGTCCCTCGGCCTCACAGCCACAAAGCTGATGAGCACGGAGGCCAGGGAGCCGGAGACCAGCAAGAATGTGAGGAATGAGGCCCGGGCGTAGAGGCCGGCTCCCAGGGTGCAGACCCCACCCACAAGGCCCAGCAGCAGGGAGCCATACAGCAGGTTCCAGCCGTAGCCCTGGGGCAGGACCCGGAGCCCACTGGGCCCTGTGGCATCTGGAGAGAGGTAGGGACAGAGTTAGAAGGCCCGATCCTAACGCACCCCACCGGCTGGGCATGGTGGGCGGCTCATGCCTATAATTCCAGCACTTTGGGAGGCCGAGGTGGGAGGATCGCTTCAGTCCAGGAGTTTAAAACTAGCCTGGGCAACATTGTGAAATCCCAGCTCCACAAAAACTGCAAAAATTAGCCAGGCATGGGGAGGCATGCCTGTAGTCCCAGCTACTAGGAGGCTGAGGTGGGAGAATCGCGTGAGCCCGGGAGGCAGAAGTTGCATTGAGCCGAGATGGTACCACTGCACTCCAGCCTGGGTGACAGAGTGAGACCTTGTCTCAAGAAAAAAAAAAAAAAAAGAAGAAGGGGCGGGGCGCTGGGGCTCACGCCTGTAATCCCAACACTTCGGGAAGCTGAGGCAGGTGGATCACTTGAGGTCAGGAGTTCGAGACTAGCCTGGCCAACACGGTGAAACCCCGTCTCTACTAAAAATACAAACATTAGCCAGGCGTGGTAGTGAGTGCCTGTAATCCCAGCTACTCAAGAGGCTGAGGCAAAAGAATCGTTTGAACCAGGGAGGCAAAGGTTGCAGTGAGCAGAGATCATACCACTGCACTCCAGCCTGGGCAACAAAGCAAGACTCCATCTCAAAATAAATAAATAAATAAGAAGGGACCCAGCCCTAACCATGACCCAAAGCAAGACAAGCCCTCCTCTGCCCACCTGCTATCAGAGAGACCACCTTCCCCACTTCCCTTTTAGCTCCATCCTAGCGTCTTAGCTCTCCCTGGTGGTCTCTGTCAATTTTAAGAATCTTAGCCCAGTCTCTCCAATTAGATGGCTAGCTCCCTGCAGGCAAGGACAATCTCAGGGATGTCCACATCTCCTGCACAATGCTGGCCACACAGCAGAAGCTCCAGAAAGCCAAGGTAATGGCTCAGTCTGCCCCTCTCCTGGAGAGGACCTTCTCCCTCACGATCCCACACTCCCAGACCCTGCAAACCCGCAGCACTGCCCAGATCAGACAGAGCACAGACCGGCCCCGAAGACATCAAGCACAGACTCCACCAGCCCCAGGAGGGAGACAGCACAGCCACAGACGTTAGCCAGGTAGAACATGAGCCCAATGCTGCCCCCGACCTCGGGCCCCAGTGTGCGGCTGATCATGACTGAAAGTGGAAGCAGGGGTGAGCATTAAGGGAAAAGACTGAAATCGACGTGAGGAAGTTGCCATAGCTCCAAGCACTGAACCCGAGTGCAGCCAGGCCCCAGCCATGTGGCTTTGCCCAAGTCACTCATATCCTCTGAGTGCCAGTTTCTGCATCTGTAAAACAATCACTGCCTAACAGATGAGATTGTTGGATTAGAAATTGGCATCAACGTGCAGGACAACGTTGATCTCCTTCACTACACCAGCCTGCTTGCTGCACATTTATTAAAACTTGCCCTGCCAGGCCAGGCACAGTGGCTGACGCCTGTAATCCCAGCATTTTGGGAGGCTGAGGCAGGAGGATCACTTGAGGCCAGGAATTCAAGACCAGCCTGGGAAACATAGCAAGATTCCATCTCTACAAAATATTTAAAAATTAAACAGGGGTGGTGGTACATGCCTATAGTGCCGACTACTCAGGAGGTTGAAGCATGAGGATCACTTGAGCCCGGGAAGTCGAGATCGCAGTGAGCTATGATGGCGCCACTGCACTGCAACCTGGGTGTCAGAGTCTTGCTCTGTTGCCCAGGTTGGAGTGCAGTGATATGATCTTGGCACGCTGCAACCTCCATCTCCTAGGTTCAAGTGATTCTCATGCCTCAGCCTCCTGAGTAGCTGGAATCACAGGCGGGTGCCACCATGCCCAGCTAATTTTTGTATTTTTAGTGGAGACGGGCTTTCACCATGTTGGCCAGGCTGGTCTCAAACTCCTGGCCTCAAGTGATCCACCCACCTCAGCCTCCCAAAGTGCTGGGATTACAGGCGTGAGCCACCGCACCCAGCCTAAAAAAATTTTGAGAATGAAAAAAAACACTTGTCTTGCCCCTGAGCCAACAAAGGTAATGGCCCCTTCCACACCCTCCCTAGCAGGCAGAACAGCCCAGACCCCAGTCCATCGATGTTGGAGGATACAGTAGGCTCCGCCCCCCTGCACGGCTCCATTGGTGGCGATGGCACAGACAGAGAGGACGGTGAGTGCCAGGATGAAGTAGGCAACCAGCAGCATGGCCAGGGCCTGCAGCAGCCCAGCATGACCCACCACGAACCCTGAGGCAGGAGCAGCAAATCAGGTCACAGGGGACTCACACCCCATATCCCCAACCCCCGGTTCTGCAGAGCTCCAGGGTGGAGCTAAATGCAAGCCCACAGGGAGCCCCTTCCCAAACCCTTCAGCCAACCACTTCTCTTGGGTCCCCTTCCTAATCTTATCCCAGTCCCATCTCCACCCCTCCCCATCATGTCCTCCCATACTACAGTCAGTCCACACCAGCCCCAGGACCCACTCACCAATCCTCAGAAAAACAACTATGCTGAACATGGACAGGACAGTGGGCACCACCACACCCAGGAAGGTGGACAGCTTCCGGGCAGACGCCCCTCCAGGACCCCCGGCCCCATTGGCAGGGAGGGCAGCCCCCTCCTCCCCCAGGAGCCGGTAGGCCAGCAGAGGTGAGCTCTCACTGGCCATAGCTCAGCACAGGTAGAGGAAGCCACAAATGGGTTAGGTGACCTGCAAAGGAGATTATGTTGCATCAAAAGCACCCCCACAGAGCCCGCCCACCCCCAAAGACCACTAATCAAATACCCCGAAGCCTCCCCAAAATACAGAGCTGTTCTCTACTAAAAATACAAAAATTGGCCGGGCGCGGTGGCTCACGCTTGTAATCCCAGCACTTTGGGAGGCTGAGGCGGGCGGATCACGAGGTCAGGAGATCGAGACCACGGTGAAACCCTGTCTCTACTAAAAATACAAAAAAATTAGCCGGGCGTGGTGGCGGGCGCCTGTAGTCCCAGCTACTTGGAGAGGCTGAGGCAGGAGAATAGCATGAACCCGGGAGGCGGAGCTTGCAGTGAGCCGAGATTGCGCCACTGCACTCCAGCCTGGGCGACAGAGCGAGACTCCGTCTCAAAAAAAAAAAATAAATAAATAAATAAATAAATAAATACAAAAATACAAAAATTGGCCGGGCTTGGTGGTTCATGCCTGTAATCCCAGCACTTTGGGAGGACGAGGCGGGTGGATCACCTGAGGTCAGGAGTTCGAGACCACCCTGGTCAACACGGTGAAACCCCGTCTCTACTAAAAATACAAAAATTAGCTGGGCATGGTGGCTCATGCCTGTAGTCCCAGCTACTTGGGAGGCTGAGGCAGGAGAATCCCTTGAACCCAGGAGGCAGAGGTTGCAGTGAGCCGACATCGCGCCACTGCACTCCAGCCTGGACGACAGAGTGAGACTCCGTCTCACAAGAAAAAAAAAAATTAGCCAAGCGTGAAGGTGCATGCCTGTAATCACAGCTACTTGGGAGGCTGAGACACGAGAATCGCTTGAGTCCTGGAGGCGTAGGGCTGCAGCGAGCCGAGATCATGCCACTGCACTCCAGCCTGGGTGACAGCGAGACCCTGTGTCAATAAAAAAAAAAAAAAAAGAGAGAGACAACCGCAAGGAAACAGGAACGCACGCACCCACACCCTGCTTACCGGCAACTCAAAAAAGCCCGTGGGCTGCAAATGGTACCAGCCACTGCCCCACAAAAGTTGGTACCCCAAACCCGTCAGCAGGGGTTTCAAGGTCTCTCCCAGCTCCTGGGGGCCACACCTGCCCTTATGTTCCTGAGACTAGGGATGGCACCGGTTCTGGAAAAGGGCAAAGGTTCTCTGACGGCACAGGCTTCTCCAGCCTCTCCTTCCTTAACTAGCAATGCAAGAGGAAGCAAATCTCCCAAAAGGGAAGTAAGTTACGGGCAGGAGAGCCTTCCCCATCCTCTCCTTCGGTGTCCTGAGCTGCCCCTACCAAGCCCCCCAATGCAATCACCCCACCCACAGGCAACAAGAAACTTCCAACTCTTTCAAAACCCCACCCTCCGTCAATCCTCTCCCTCGACCCATCTCAGACCCCCTCCTCCACGCCTTAGCCTCCCCAGATTCCTCCCATCCACACGAGGCACCCTCCCTACAAACTCTACCAACCCAAACACACTCTAGCAAAACAGAAACACAGACCGGCTCCCACCGAGCGACACAAGGTCCCCGGGTCCTCCTCCTCCCCCAACCCGGGCTCCTGCCCCTTTGCGCCCGCTGGGGTGCAAGGGAGCCAAGATATCTTTCTTCCTGGCCAGGTGCACCCCACAGCTCAGGGGCCGCGGGGCGCTCACTCACCCACCCGCAGGACGCAGCGCTCGGGGGCGATCCCCGCGAGCCGGGGGGCTCCGCCTCAGGCGGAGAGCGCACGGGGGCCGGAAAAGACAGCTGCGGCTACCGGGATGCCAGGCCCGGAGCCTGTCCCCACCCCCACCAGCACGCGCGCGCTATTGGTCCCCGTCCTCTGCCCCGCCCTGTGGGCGAGCCCGGGGAAGCCCGACCCTCTCTGCGCTCCCCTAGCATGCTCTGCTCCAGCTCCACGTGCGCCCGGGGATGCAATGCAGCCCTGCAGACAAGCGTCTCTGGCAGGACGTGGGCCGCGGGTCTCGGAGCCTCCTTCACTTAGGTGCAAACAATCGTCGCCGCAGGGGCCGGACCCCAGTCCGAGCTCCGAGGCGCCGTGAGCAGCCACCCCCCTAAAGGGGGCGTGTGAAGACGGCGGAAGGCGGCAGGGAGGTGGGCGGGGCTGCAACACCTGGTCCAGGTGCATCACCGGGAACTCCGGCCCACTTCGTTCGGGGACTTCTGGAGTTCTAGTCCTCCAACCTTTCAAAGCCCTAGAACCTCCACCGGGTCCCAGCCTCGCCCCTCACCGGCTGCGGGGATCCTCCCTTCGCGCCCGATCCAGCTGCGCTCTTTGCTTCCGCCACCGGAGGGAGCCATTGGCCGCCGATCTGGGCCCAGGGTCGCTTTGCACCGTCTGATGCTCGCTTTCTTGCCTCCCTGCAGTGTTCTCACCTCCAGCAGAAATCCTAGAGCCTGTGAACTCTACTGAGAGCTGAGACTCCTTCTTCACTCTTTACAGATCCCATGAACAGCAGTACCGCCTACCAACGCGTCCTCATGTGTAAAATGGGCATACACTTGAACCTCCCTCCGAAGGCTGTGAGTTCAGTGAGCATTTAATAGGCACTTTAGAACAACGCCTAAAGGTTTGATAAATTATCCCTTGCAAATAGCACTGCATTAAATTAGCCACTCTGTGAGGTAGGTACCGCTATTTCAATTTTTCAGATTAGGAAATTGAAGCTTGGAAAGTTTCAGATACATTTCCTTTTTTTTTTTTGGATCCAGGAACTATTATTACACAGACTGGAGTGCAGTGGCGCGATCTCGTGTCACTACAACCTCAGCCTTTCCGGCTCAAGCATCCTCCTGCCTCAGCCTCCCAAGTGCCTGGAACTACACAGGCATACATCACCATGCCTGGCTAATTTTTAAATATTTTGTACAGACCGGGTTTCGCCATGTTGCCCAGGCTTCTCTGGAACTCCTGAACTCAAGCGTGCGCCTGCAGTCCCAGCTACTTAGGAGGCTGAGGCAGGAGGATCGCTTGAACCTGGGAGGCAGAGGTTGCAGTGAGCTGAGATCGCACCACCGCACTCCAGCCAGGGCGACAGAACGAGACTCTGTCTCAAAAAAAAAAAAAAAACTTTTTCAGAGTCAGTTATAAGCACTCCCTTGGTATACCCTGGCCTGTCCATCATTGAACTCTGCTTCCGTAAATCTCAACCTCCACCTTACCCTGTTACTCTGTGGTTTTGCCTTGGACCTTGTCTTCATCAATGACTGCAGCCCCTCCCCTTCAGTTCACCTTTTCTACTGCGCTTATTAAAGAAAAAACTCTGACTCTTGTTTAAACAGTAAGTCAGGCTTTATTCAGGACTATTTTGATTGGCACAAAGAAGGTGGCGAGGAGCTGGGGGTGGTGGGTCATGCCTGTAATCTCAGCACTTTGGAAGGCTGAGGCAGGAGGATCACTTGGGCCTAAGAGCTCCAGACCAGCCTGGGAAATAAAGTGGGACCTCATCTCTACAAAATTTTTTTTAAAAAGTGGGCCAGGCACGGTGGCTCACGCCTGTAATCCCAGCACTTTGGGAGGCCGAGATGGGCGGATCACGAGGTCAGGAGATTGTGACCATTGTGCCAACATGGTGATACCCCATCACTACTAAAAATACAAAAATTAGTTGGGCGTGGTGGCGTGCACCTGTAATCCCAGGTACTCGGGAGGCTGAGGCAGGAGAATCGCTTGAACACGGGAGGTGGAGGTTGCGGTGAGCTGAGATCTCGCCATTGCACTCCAGCCTGGGTAACAAGAGCAAAACTTCAACTCAAAAAAAAAACGAAGAAGAAAAGAAAACAATTAACCATGCGTGGTGGTGCACGCCTGTTGTCTCAGCTACTCAGGAGGCTGAAACTGGAAGATCCCTTGAGCCCAGGAAGTTGAGTGGGCTATGATAGTGCCACTGCACTCCAGCCTGGGTGGCAGAATGAGACCCTGTCTCAAACAACAAAAAAGACTGTGGCAAGGTGTAGTAACTTGCACTTGTAATCCCAGTACTTTGGGAGGTTGAGGCAGAAGGGTCATTTGAGGCCAGGAGTTCAAGACCAGCCTGGGCAACACAGAAGACACTGTCTCTAATTTTTTTTTTTAATCAGCTGGGCATGGTGGCGCACACCTGTAGTCCCAGCTACTCAGGAGGCTGAGGTGGGAGGATGGAGGCTGGGGTGAGCTATGATCCTATGGCTGCACACCCATCTGGGTGATAGTGCATGACCTTATCTCAATTAAAAAAAAAAAGAAAAAAAAGGGAAGGAAGGCAGGAAAGAAGGGATGGAAGGCAGGAAAGAAGGGAGGGAGGGACGGAGGGAAGGAAAGAAGGGAGGGAGGGAAAAGAAGGAGGCTGGGCATTGTGGCTCACGCCTGTAATCCCAGCACTTTGAGAGGCCAAGGCAGACGGATCACTTAAGGTCAGGAGTTCAAGACCAGTCTGGCCAAAATGGGGAAACCCTGTCTCTACTAAAAATACAAAAATTAGCCGGGCATGGTGGCAGGCGCCTATAGTCCCAGCTACTCGGGAGGCTGACGTGGGAGAATCACTTGAACCTGGGATGCAGAGGTTGCAGTGAGCCAAGATCACACCATTGTACTCCAGCCTGGGTGACAGAGCGAGACTCTGTCTCAAAAAAAAAAAAAAAAAAAAGAAGGGAAGGGAAGATGCTGGGGAGGGAGAGAAGGGGCACAGTAGAAAGAGGGTAGGATGGATGAACTGGGGATCCAGTGAGTAGAGAACTGTTGGGCTCAGGCCTGACAGAGACTTTCTCCTTGACTAAATTTTACTCTCCTCTGGGTCCTCTTCTTTTTTTTCTTTTTAGACAGTCTCCCTCTGTTGCCCAAGGCTGTAGTACAGTGGTGCGATCTCAGCTCACTGCAGCCTCTGCATCCCAGGTTCAACTGATTCTCCTGCCTCAGCCTTGGAGTAGCTGGGATGACAGGCGTCTGCCACCATGCCTGGCTACTTTTTGCATTTTTAGCAGAGACAGGGTTTCACCATGTTCTCCAGGCTGGTCTCAAACTCCTGACCTCAGTTGATCCACCCACCTCGGCCTCCCAAAGTGCTGGGATTACAGGCGTGAGCCACCATGCCCGCCCTGGGTCCTCTTCTTGACTGGGTCTCAATGTTGTGTTCCACTCCCTCCACATCCCACTGCCTTGCCAGGCCTGCCTAGCCCAGTTTAGAGTGAATCTGGGAGGTTGAGGCTGCAGTGAGCTGTGATCGCACCACTGCACTCCAACCTGGATGACACAGCAAGACCCCACTTAGACATTTAAGCTAGGTAAGAAGGGAAGTGAAGGCTGGGCACAGTGGCTCAAGCCTGTAATCCCAGCACTTTGGGAGGCCGAAGCAGGGGGATCACTTGAGGTCAGGAGTTCAAGACCAGCCTGGCCATCATTGTGAAACCCTGTCTCTACCAAAAATACAAAAATTAGCTGGGCCTGTTGGTACACGCCTGTAATTCCAGCTACTCGGGAGACTGAGGCACTCCAACCTAGGCGACACAGCAAGAGTCCATCTCAAAAAAAAAAATCTAACCAAACAAAAAACTCTCCTTATATTAGTTGTCTATCCTAGCTCTTTCTTTCTTTCTTTCTTTCTTTCCTTTTTTTTGAGACGGAGTCTTGCTCTGTCACCCAGGCTGGAGTGCAGTGGTGTGATCTCGGCTCACTGCAAGCTCTGCCTCCTGGGTTGAAGCAATTCTCCTGCCTCAGCCTCCCGAGTAGCTGGGACTACAGGTGCCCGCCACCACGCCCAGCTAACTTTTTGTATTTTTATTGGAGATGAGGTTTCACCGTGTTAGCCAGGATGGTCTCCATCTCCTGACTTCGTGATCCGCCTTGGCCTCCCAAAGTGCTGGGATTACAGGTGTGAGCCACTGCGCCCGACCTCTTGTCAACATTTATACCCACTCCCTTCACGATCTCATCCAGTCTCATAGTTCTATTTTTTCCGTATTTATTTATTATTTATTTATTTTTGAGACTTGGTCTCACTCTGTCACCTAGGCTGGAGTACAGTGGCACCATCATAGCTCACAGCAACCTCTATCTCCCAGGCTCAAGCAATCCTCCTGCCTCAGCCTCCCAAGTAGTTACAGGCACATGCACCCATGCCCGGCTAATTTTTTATATTTTGTAGAGACAGGTTCTCACTATGTTGCCCAGGCTGGTCTTGAACCATTGGGCTCAAGTAATCCTCCCACCTCAGCCTCCTAAAATGCTGGGATTACAGACATGAGCCACCGCACCCAGCCCAATCTGTTTTAATACCATCTATATAATAGTGCCTCCAAGGGTGTACTTCTAGCCCAGACCTCTACTCTGAACTTCAGACTGTATAGCCAACAATCTACTACCATCTTGTTTTGTTTTTTGTTTCTTGTTTTTGTTTTTTTTTTTTGAAATGGAGTTACTCTGTCACCCAGGCTGGAGTGCAGTGGTGAGATCTCTGCTCACTGCAACCTCCGCCTCCCGGGTTCAAGCGATTCTCCTGCCTCAGCCTCACGAGTAGCTGGGATTACAGGTGCATGCCACCACGCCTGGCTAATTTTTGTATTTTTAGTAGAGATGGGGTTTCGCCATGTTGGCCAGGCTGGTCTTGAACTCCTGACCTCATGTGATCTGCCCACCTCGGCCTCCCACAGTGTTGGGATTACAGGAGTGAGCCATGGCACCCGGCTCTACTACCATCTCTGCTTGGACATCAAATGGGCAACTCAAACTTGGTATGTCCAAAACTAAATACTCAGATTCCCACCACCTGCTCCTCCTGTGGTCCTCTCAGGCCGGAAACCTGGGATTACACTGGAATACTCTCACATCCAACATCCACACCATAGACAATTCCTTTGGCCTCCACTTTCAAGTTATGACCAGTCTGCAACCACATTTTACTACCCAAGTCCATGCCACCATCACCTCTTCTGCTTTTTTTTTTTTTTGAGACAGAGTCTTGCTCTGTTGCCCAGGCTGGAGTGCTGTGGTGTGATCTCGGCTCACTGCAAGCTCCGCCTCCCAGGTTCACGCCATTCTCCTGCCTCAGCCTCCGAGTAGCTGGGACTACAGGCGCCCGCCACCACGCCTGGCTAATTTTTTGTATTTTTAGTAGAGACGGGGTTTCACCATGGTCTCGATCTCCTGACCTCGTGATCCGCCCGCCTCGGCCTCCCAAAGTGCTGGGATTACAGGCGTGAGCCACCACGCCCGGCCTACCTCTTCCGCTTTCACAATAGCCTCCTAACTGGTTTTCCCACTTCTGCACTTGTCCCAAAATCTATTCTCAACTGAGCAGCCAGAGGGATGCTGTTTAGGTAAATATCCATTCCCGATGGGTGCCACCTTTCATAATTCCCCAATGACACGCCTTTCTCCTCAAAGTAAAAGCCAAAGGCCGCATCTGTAAGTATGATGGCTGGACTCACCAACTACAGTCCTGCTGTATGCCTGATGCCTTGACTTCAATATTAACAGCATCTCCCAGCTGGGCACGGTGGCTCATGCCTGTACTCTCACCATTTTGGGAGGCCAAGGTGGGCGGATCACTTGAGGTCAGGCATTTAGGACCAGCCTGGCCAACATTGTATTTCTATTACTGTAGCAGGACGAGCCGCAGACAAAACTCCTCAGACACTGAGTTAAAGAAAGAAGGGGGTTTATTCGGCCAGGGGCATCGGCAAGACTCTTGTCTCAAGAGCCGAGCTCCTCGAGTGAGCAATTCATGTCTCTTTTAAGGGCTCACAACTCTAAGGGGGTGCGTGTGAGAGTGTCATGATCGATTGAGCAAGCAGGGGGTACGTGGCTGGGGGCTGCATGCACTGGTAATTAGGTCGGAAGAAAACAGGACAGGGATTTTCACAGTGCTTTTCTATACAATGTCTGTAATCTATAGATAACATAACCGATTAGGTCAGGGGTCTGTCTTTAACTACTAGCCCTAGGGTGTGGCGCTGGGCTGTCTGCTTGTGGATTTTATTTCTGCCTTTTAGTTTTTACTTTTTCTTTCTTTGGAGGCAGAAACTGGTCATAAGACAATATGAGGGGTGGTTTCCTCCTTTATTCCCCCACTTTGGGACTCTCACTCAATAGTGGAAGTTCTCACTTTCTTTTTTTTTTTTTTTTTTTTTTTGAGACGGAGTCTCGCTCTGTCGCCCAGGCTGGATTGCAGTGGCACAATCTCGGCTCACTGCAAGCTCCGCCTCCCGGGTTCACGCCATTCTCCTGCCTCAGCCTCTCCGGGTAGCTGGGACTACAGGCGCCCGCCACCACGCCCGGCTAATTTTTTGTAGTTTTAGTAGAGACGGGGTTTCACCGTGGTCTCGATCTCCTGACCTTGTGATCCGCCCGCCTCGGCCTCCCAAAGTGCTAGGATTACAAGCGTGAGCCACCGCGCCCGGCCTGGAAGTTCTCACTTTCATTCTCACTACCCATGTCTTCTTGCAAGACAGATCGATAGTGATTCATATAGTACACTTGTGCTGAAGCATTTTGGTGAACTAAGGTAGCAATGAAGCTTTTTTATTATTATTATTTTATTTTATTATTATTTTTTTTTGAGACAGAGTCTTGCTCTGTTGCCCAGGCTGGAGTGCTGTGGTGTGATCTCGGCTCACTGCCAGCTCCGCTTCCTGGGTTCATGCCAATTCTCCTGCCTCAACCTCCCAAGTAGCTGGGACTACAGGCACCCGCCACCATGCCCGGCTAATTTTTTTGTATTTTTAGTAGAGACGGGGTTTCACCATGTTAGCCAGGATGGTCTCGATCTCCTGACCTCGTGATCCACCCGCCTCGGCCTCCCAAAGTGCTGGGATTACAGGCGTGAGCCACTGCGCCCAGCCTGCGATGAAGCTTTTTATCATTTGAAGAAGTACAGGTAGCAAACAAGGGAGCAGTAAGCAGGTTCCTATTGCTATTATAACTCTTATTATAAGACTTTTAAATTCTCTTAGCGCTGGGAACCATTTTCTAAACATGGCCTCAGGATCAAATCCATGCCACACTTGCACGGGCACATGTGCCAGTTTTGTCCTATCTCTAACTATGTCTTCAACTACTTGCCTTTAGGCCAGGCGCGGTGGCTCACGCTTGTAATCCCAGCACTTTGGGAGGCCGAGGCGGGCGGATCACGAGGTCAGGAGATCGAGACCACGGTGAAACCCCGTCTCTACTAAAAATACAGAAAATTAGCCGGGCGTGGTGGCGGGCGCCTGTAGTCCCAGCTACTCGGAGAGGCTGAGGCAGGAGAATGGCGTGAACCCGGGAGGCGGAGCTTGCAGTGAGCCGAGATCGCACCACTGCACTCCAGCCTGGGGGAGAGAGCGAGACTCCGTTAAAAAAAAAAAAAAAAAAACAACTGCTTGCCTTTGATTATCTACGTGTAGGCAGCAATTAGTAAGGTTAAATTTCTTACAGACCTCTCCTTCAGCTGCTAGCAAGTAGTCCAGAGCTAATCTATTTTGATAGATAGCATTTCTCATCTGAGTTTCTTGTCGGCCTAGAATAGTCAAGGCTCTGCCGGTATTATTAGTGATTATTTTTAAGACAGCTTGTAACCGTATGATTCAGTTGATTATGTAAATGGGGGTCCGGTATCTTCACGAGCCGTCTTGTGCCTAAGTAGCAGGCCTATAATGTTGTATGATTCTCTTAGAGGGCCATTTATGATTTTTTCAATTTCCTATAGCTATGCTTCTCTTTTCGCGGGAAGCATAGACAGGGAAGCCTAGGAGTTTGCCTGTTTTTATGGGCCGTAGGAAGAAAGATGGTTTAATAGTGCCAATAGGCCAGGTGCAGTGGCCCACGCCTGTAATCCCAGCACTTTGGGAGGCTGAGGCGGGTGGATCACAAAGTCAGGAGATCGAGACCATCCTAGCTAACATGGTGAAACCCCATCTCTACTAAAAATACAAAAAATTAGCCGGGCGTGGTGGCAGGCGCCTGTAGTCCCAGCTACTCGGGAGGCTGAGGCAGGAGAATGGCATGAACCCAGGAGGTGGAGCTTGCAGTGAGCCGAGATTGCGCCACTGCACTCCAGCCTGGGCGACAGAGCGAGACTCCGTCTCAAAAAAAAAAAAATAGTGCCACTAACACAACTACTTGTCTGCTGGTCAGGCAGCCTAGCGTAGGCTCTATGTCTCCATATCTAGTATAACCTAGTGGGGGCTGTCCAGTCCTGGTGGGATTCTGGGTGGGCCTAAATGGTCTGCAACTTCGGAAATTTACTGAATGGATTTTTCTCTATGTGGTTTGAACTCCACCATGTAGTCTTCCTACAGGAAGGGTGAAGTCCTTCTCCACTTTTGCTATAGAGTATTGTCTAATGATTGAGGCTTTTAGGACCTGGAAGTGATCAGGGTGATTATTTTGGGCTGGGAATCCATCAGGAACTGGGTCTGTAGGTACCAATTCTCGGGCTTTCTATGGCCATCGATCTCTTACTACGGTTCCTCCACATATACAACACGAAGTGACACTGAAAGACTGGGCTACATGCTCGGCTAATTGCAAAAACAAATTTCTTGTTTTTCCTGGAATTTCTGGTACTGGCATTTTTAGTTTATCATAGAAGTTTTGAAACACTGGCTCAGGAGAATATTTATAAACTTCTCCTCGAACTAAGATATTTACTCGAGGATCCAGTCCGGCCCTGGCGATTCCTAAGGTCACACGCTCCTCTTTTCTCTAGCGAGGATCAAGGGGATTGGTTATTACTAGTTCTAAGGGGTTACATTGTCCTTTAGTACAGGAAGGGCCATTTTTTCCTTTCTGAAGGGAGACTGGGTCTTTTTTTTTTTTTTTTTTTAAGTGGCTTAAATGACACAAGACCAGTATTTACATTTATTTCCACACAGTCCTAATTTATGACAGATGTACTTATTTTCTGCCATATAGCCTCTTTTCTAATTAAAAGAACCACACCTTACTCCTAACTTATTACTATTGATGACAGCACAGGCATCAAATTTTAAGGTGACTTGTTTGGGCACCTCTTCTTCTTCTGTTTTGGCTGACACTCGTATCGTTTATGAGCCCCCACCAGTCTTCAGTTCTTAATCTTATTTTAAAAACTGTGGTTATGGGAGGCTCAGGTGGGTCATAACACACATTAGGTTGGTTATTTCCTGGGCTACATACCTTGTATAGAATAACATTATACAAACAAGATTTTTTTAGAGTTCTAGTACACTTATAATAACTATAAAATAATAGGATCGTAGCAACCTTTTGTCCTACCTCAGTGACTTGATGTATACACTGGGTACAGTCCTCAGGCTGAGGAAGGTCAGTTGAAGTCCTTACTGTAAAAGTCCAAATTTTAAGGAAAATGGGTCCTGCAATTAGTTTTCTCATGCTTTGGCCACACGTGGCCCAGACAGCTTCTGGGCGTGACCGGAGCAGGGCCTGTCGTCTTCTTCAGAGTCACTTTGCAGGGGTTGGCAAAGCTGCTCCCATCCACATACCGCTTACAGTCTACTGATGCTTACGGATGGTTTCAGAGGTTGGGCCTGCTAGAATAAACTGAGTCTAACACCTCTATACAGTTATGTTCAACTGGGCTTTCTGATACCGGGAGCAAGGTGGTGGGGTTTAGGGTGTTGCAAACTTCAGTGGTTATGTGGGGATTTTCACATAGCAAGCTTTGGTACTAGGTTAATCTAGCATTTGTTAACCAGTGATGTCCTTTGGTAGTCATTAAAGTTACCACAGCATGGGGGGCTTTATACTCAGGTTTTGCCTAAGGGTTAGTTTATCTGCTTCTTGTGCTAACAGGGCCGTTGCTGCTAGGGCCCTTAGACCTGGGGGCCAGCCTTTGGAAACCTTGTCTCGTTGTTTTGAGAGACAGGCCACTGGCCTTGGCCAGGGCCCTGCAGTCTGGGTTACAACTCTAACTGCCATTTTTTTCTCTTTCTGACACATCAAGTGTAAAGAGTTTTGTCAGATCATGTAGCCTCAGGGCTGGGGCCAACATGAGTTTTTCTTTTAACTCATGAAAAGCTCATTGCTGTTGGTTGTAATAGATGTAGTTTATCTAATCTACATTTTTATTAACTGTCACTCACCAAAATATTGACTCAAATCCTGCAGCTATTTAATTTCAAGCTTTAAATTGATCTGGTATTCCTCGTGGGACTCCAATTGCGTCTAAATAGACATGAGAGTCAAAAGACCCATAAGGGGCTTCTCTTGCTTTACAATATCTTATTTTTTTTCCTTCTGGTTGATGAAATGCCAGGGTGAAAGGGATAGCCAATTGGACTAAAGTACAAGTGCCACTCCAGTTATTCGGCAGAGTGCCTAGTAAAGGTCCACCAAAATACCACCACACATCTGCTCAGGGATGAACAAGGGCTGATTAATAAGCTCTTGAAAATTCTTAAGCTCATTGCATCCCTTCAGGACTCCAAGGAATGCTAAGTTTCCTCCCAGTAGTGAGAGACACAAAGTGAACTTAGTGTTAGGAGACGGAAGCTAGATGGCCCTCGGGGGCTGACCCGCAGGGTGCCAGACTTAGGGATACAGCAGAGAGAGCTTGGCATGACTTATTACTCCAGGCTGTAGAATCCTGGAAAAGAGCTACCATGCAACCTACGCCTAGTCGACTGGAGGACCACCTTAGTGGAAGGGGGACAATCTGGGCCTCTGGCCTGCCACGTGCACAAGCATAACAATTGCTTTTGTTTAACGTGCAGATGGAATATTTGATCCATTTTAACTAGGCATTTGCATCTCGGTATCCTGTCTTAATTGCTAAAGTTTGTTTTAAGTCTTTAACTTCCATGATCCTCTAGTAAAATGAATGTATGGTTTTAGGAAATTACAAAAACCAGTTGGGGCAGTCCATCCTTGCTCTTTAGTGGTCCACAGAACGTTGGACCAACTATGGCATGAAACCTCTACATCGGGGGGCAAGACTCCTGGTTGGCACTGGGGTCTTTATCAAAATCTCCCTGGATTAAATGGTCCTAGTTTACTAATGCCCAGTCTGAGGAGAGTCAGGAGGGACAGAAGTACTTTACTGAAGTAGAGAGCTGTCTTTGACTTGGCAAGTCCTCACAGGGTTTAACAAAGCAATCATTAAATGCAACAGTTTGAGGAGAAATTGACTTGGTTATGTTAATAACTAGATGGTCAGCAATAGAATGAGGAAAGAAGAAAGAGTAATAGAATAGATGAAAAGAGTTAAGTTTTTCTTAGCTTTAGTTTGGTAGGGTTTTCCTGTGGGACTATGGTCTACGACTCTGGAGGGGGTGGCACTTTCTTGACTCTGGTGTGATGAGTCCATTCTTTTTTTTTTTTTCTGTATGAACAGCAGTCTTGGTGGTTAGCAGCACAAGGTAGGGTCCTTCCAGGGCTGGCTTGAGTTTTTCTTCTACCGTTTGATGAGAACATGATCTTCAGGCTGGTGCTAGTTTACCAGAAATTCTAGGGGTGGCACATGTGCTAAAAGACTTTTAGTTTTTGAGAGAAAGGAAAGTGGAAGATAAACCAAGTATATGATTTTTAAGAAACTGACTTTTTGTTTTAAATGTGGGGACCTTGGCAGTGGACTTTATAGTCCTTAATGACTTTTTACCGAGAAATTTCCTTTAGCACCTATTTTTATTAGTTTTTAAACTAAAGAAAGCCAAATTTTTTTTACATTTAACAACGCCTCTCATATGATTTTTATATCAGATAAGCTAAATTTTATCTTTATATTAGTGTGTTATGAATGTTAAACCTAATTTTAGTAAAACTTTGTAGACATATTTATCTAATTTTTAATGTTTGACCATAAGGTAAGACTTTATAGACTCTTTTTAACTTTTTATAATTTTTGCTAAAGAGCAGGTTGGTGCTTTAAGAAAAACTTTAATGTCCAGTTCACAGAAAAACTGGATGATACTTCTTTAACTTTAGCTAATATGTTTACATACAGAATTTTCTTTACAATTAACATTTTTAAACTTGCTTAAACTTTTAAAACAATAATTTTTTTTGACTTTTTAATGTAGGTAAAAATGTACATTCTTATGCCTCCTTATAATCCTTTTACCAAAGGTATATTTTACTTTTCTTATACACCTTGCACATAAACTGGTTTTTTTTTTTTAAATCGTTTTACATTCAGGAGGCCTAGTTACTTTTAAATTATACTACATTTTTGCATAAATTCTTTTTTATAACATTTTTTTCTTTCATGGCTTTCGCAGACAGTTCTTTGACATTCTTCAACTTTTTGACTTATTACAAATATTTCTTTCTTTAAACCAGTTAATTTATTTCAGGACAAGAGTTTACTATATAATACTCTTTTTATGTAAATTCCGCCCCCCCTTTTTTTTTTCCTTAGGGTACTTCTGAACTGGTGAGGTGTGCTCACGATGAGGTTTCCTCTAAAAATTTTTTTTTTTTACTTTTTTTTTTGTTAGCAAAGCAGTTGCCGCTACAGATTGAATGCATCTGGGCCATCAGCGGGTCACTGGGTTAAGGATTTTTGATAGGAAGGCCTCACTGTTTTGGGATACACCTTTGTTTACACTGACAACAAAGTGGTATTGGAGTGTTATAGGGTTACGGAGAATACCTTCAATTATCAATTATAGGTTTTAAATTTACCTTGGCTTTTAAAGGAATAGTGTACACCTTTTTTTTTCTTAACTACTTGTATATATCTCTTTCTCTCTTTGACTTTCTCTCTTTCTTTGACTTTCTTTTTGCCTCCGTCTCTTCTCTGTCTCTGCCTCTTTCTCTCCTTGACTCCCTCTTTGTCTTTTCCTCTCTGTCTCTTCCTCTCTCTGCCTCTTTTCCTCTCTGTCTCTTTCCTTTCTTTCTGCTGGTCTTTCTTTGCCTCTGCCAGCCGCTTATGCTGCTGTTCTCTCAACCACTGTGTGTTGGGGGCAGGGGGGCCTAAAACTAGCTGTAACCAAGTGTCTATGTACAGGAACTGGTCTGGGTTCCCTGGCTTACAGGTTACTTTGTGCCGTACCTTTGAAACAAGGGACCTGTCCAGGCTTCTTTCTAATGGCCAACCTACCTCTAATGCTGGCCAGTCTCTTACACAAAGTTTTAAGTTTTCCTAGTGTCAAGTACTCTATAGTCTCCTTTAAATTCTTTTTTGAAAATTTTCAACATAGTTCCTAGCAGGGTGGACTTATTTGTGCCTGACCTATGCTTCTTCGACACAAAACACTGCACTCACATCACACGCACGCCACAAAACAAAGAACAGGTAAAAAGGGCACACACACACTTTCACAGTTTGCACCAAACTAAAATCAAAACTAAAATCAGAGTATCTAGAAATCTAAGTTAGGTCAACCAAAACCAAAGTATTAAGCAATCTAAGTCAAGTCAAAAACAAAAACTAAAGTGCCGGTACAGGCACACCGTGGGTGATCAGGCCACACTTCCACTTAAATGGAGTAGGCAAGTTCCTAAGACTGGTCCTGTCAAGCAGTTCAAACCAAGTCAAAACTAAAACCAAAGTGCTGATAAAGGCACGCCATGGGTGATCAGGCCACGCTTCCACTTAAATGGAGTGGGCAATTTTCTGTTTTGTTTTTTTTTTGAGATGTTGTCTCGCTCTATCGCCCAGGTTGGAGTGCGGTGGCGCGATCTCGGCTCACTGCAAGCTCCGCCTCCTGGGTTCACACCATTCTCTTGCCTCAGCCTCCCGAGTAGCTGGGACTACAAGCACCCACCACCACGCCCGGCTAATGTTTTTGTGTTTTTGGTAGAGACGGGGTTTCACCATGTTAGCCAGGATGGTCTCCATCTCCTGACCTCGTGATCAGCCCACCTTGGCCTCCCAAAGTGCTGGGATTACAGGTGTGAGCCACCACGTCCAGCCTGGAGTGGGCAAGTTTCAAAGACTGGTCTTACCAAGTTTTAGATGTCCAGATTCTAAGTGCCCGTTCCTTCCTGGTGTTCAGCCACTGCATTGATCCTCCACGGGGGCCTGCCACACACTGCTCTGGCAAAGCGTCCTACCAGGGCAAATGCCTACCCGGGAGCACTCTCAGGATCCGCGTCACTCAGGCTGGTTGGAGTCTCCTGCAGGGATGTTCCACAGGGCAGGCTTAAGCTGCCTAAGGAGCTGCCTCGACCATCCGCCATTCACCTCGCTTCCCCGTCAGGGAACCAAGAAATGTAGCAGGACGAGGTGCAGACAAAACTCCTCAGACACTGAGTTAAAGAAGGAAGGGGTTTATTCGGCCGGGGGCATCAGCAAGACTCCTGTCTCAAGAGCCGAGCTCCCTGAGTGAGCAATTCCTGTCTTTCTTGTTTTTCGTTTGGTTTTTTTTTTTGAGACAGAGTCTCACTCTGTCGCCCAGGCTGGAGTGCAGTGGCATGATCTCGGCTCAGTGCAGCTCCGCCTCCTAGGTTCATACCATTCTCCTGCCTCAGCCTCCCAAGTAGCTGGGACTATAGGCACCTGCCACCACGCCCAGCTAATTTTTTTGTATTTTTAGTAGAGACAGGGTTTCACTGTGTTAGCCAGGATGGTCTCGATCTCCTGACCTCGTGATCTGCCCACCTCGGCCTCCCAAAGTGCTGGGATTACAGGTGTGAGCCACCGCGCCCGGCAATTCCTGTCTTTTTTTAAGGGCTCACAACTCTAAGGGGGTGCATGTGAGAGGGTCGTGATCGATTGAGCAAGCAAGGGGTACGCGACTGGGGGCTGCATGCACCAGTAATTAGATCAGAACAAAACGGGATAAGGATTTTCACAGTGCTTTTCTATACAATGTCTGTAATTTACAGATAACATGACCGATTAGGTCAGAGGTCGATCTTTAACTACTAGGCCTAAGGTATGGCACCGGGCTGTCTGCTTTTATTTCTGCCTTTTAGTTTTTACTTTTTCTTTTTTTAGAGGCAGAAATTAGGCATAAGACAATATGAAAGGTAGTCTCCTCCTTTACTAAAAATGCAAAAAAATTAGCTGGTATGGTGCTGCACACCTGTAATCCTAGGTACTGGGGAGGGTGAGGTGGGCAGATCGCTTGAGCCCGGGAGGCCAGGTCGCAGTGAGCCAAGATCGCGTCACTGTACGCCAGCCTTGGTGGCAGAGTGAGACTCTGTCTCAAAATAAATAAATAAAATAATAGTATCTCCTCGCTGAGAAGTGTCTCAGAATGCTAGGCATGGTGGCCCATGCCTGTAATGTGGCCTCTCCATCCCCACATCTCTCTTCTCACCTCCTGCACGTGCCCCACTAGGGCCTCTGGGCTGTTCCTCAGACAACTCCAGAACCTCTTTTAGGTCTTCTGGGCTCAAATATTATCTTCCTAGTGAAATCTTCCCTGCCAATCCCATATAAAATTGAACCACATGGCTGGGCGCTATAATCCCAATGCTTTGAAAGGTGGAGGCAGGAGGATCACTTGAGCCCGGGAGTGTGAGACCAGCCTGGGCAACATAGCAAGCCTATCTCCACAAAAAAAATTTTAAAATTGAAACAGCCAGGTGCGGTGGCTCACGCCTGTAATCCCAGCACTTTGGGAGGCTGAGGCGGGCAGATCACGAGGTCAGGAGATTGAGACCATCCTGGCCAACATGGTGAAACCCCGTCTCTACTAAAAATACAAAAAATTAGCCGGGCGTGGTGGCGGGCGCCTGTAGTCCCAGCTACTCGGGAGACTGAGGCAGGAGAATGGCCTGAACCCGGGAAGTGGAGCTTGCAGTGAGCGAAGATGGCGCCACTGCACTGCAGCCTGGGCGACAGAGTGAGACTGTCTCAAAAAAAAAAACAAAAAACAAAATTGAAATAAATTTTTAAAAAATAAATAGATGAACTAAAATTGGCTCAGGCCTATAATCCCAACACTTTGGGAGGCCAACTGTGGAGGATCACTTGAGGTCAAGACTTCGAGGCTGCAATGAGGTATGACCTTGCCCATGCCCTCAGCCTAAGCAACAGAGATCCTGTCTCAAAAAAGAAAGAAAGTTAAGCTCCACGAAACAGGAGTTTCAGTTTTCTTCGCTGCTATCCTGTGCCTGGAATAACCAAACATTCACGGTGGCTGCAGGAACCCTCCGGAATCCGCCCCACTGCACGCCAGCAGTCGGAGGCCTGGGGCGTGCTGCCCACGTGACTGACGGCGGGAAAGGAAAGATGGCGGCGACCATGATGGCTTCAGAGAGAGGGCAACCAACGAGAGGACGCCGGCCCGCCAGAGCGTCCACACCGCCGCCTTTTCTGCGGTTGCGTCCTGGGAAGGCGCGAATTGTGTGGCTACGTGCGGGTCGTCCTCTCCACCATTTTTTAATGGAAAAAATAGTAATTCTCAAAGACGGTTTGGTCTGACCTGCCTCCCCACCTCTTGGCATCCGCAGGATCCCAGGCGTGTAAAAGACGGGATTGTGGGACTGGGCCCAGTGACTCATGCCTGTAATCCCAGCGCTTTGCGGGGCCAAGGCGAGAGTATCTCTTGAGCCCAGGTGTTCGAGACCAGCGTGGGCAACATAGCGAGCACCCATCTCTATTTTTAAAAATGGTGTATAGATATAGAGGAGATTGTGGGATTCAGTGTCTGAGATTTTCTACCTTGGTGTCAACGCCCCTGTCAACCTATTAGGTGACCTCAGAGTGTTCCCCCAGCCCTCACTACTAGGGATCCCAGATCCTGGAACACACACATGCCCCGTCTGCCCCTTCGGGAGAAGAAGATCTAATGGCACTCTCAGAGTTAGGCCTTAAATGCTAATTTCCTGGAGATCCGCCCACCTCACCCCCACCCTCCCCCACCCCATTCCTGCTTTAAACTCCCCAGGATTAAGTCTGGTGAATCTGCGCCCCCCTCCCCCAGGTCCCAGGGGCAGATGAGCCCTTGGCCACCGCCCCTCCAATTTCCTGCAGACCCAGCAAACAAAAGACTCTCGGGAAGAGAGGCGAGCTGAGCAGGGCGCCCTTCCTGCAAGAACAGCTGATGGGGCAAAACGGCCCAGGAGTGAGCAGAGGGGAGGGATGAAATTCCAGGGTTCCTGGAGGGCAGCAGTGCGAGGCCAGACCCCTGGATCCTGGGGAGGGAGGGTATCCAGACAGCAGCTGGATGTGGAGGGCTCTGGCCAGACAGGTTGGTGGGCTGTGGCGCATGGGGTGATGTCAGCCTTAGGGAATGGAGCGGGGGGGGGGTGGGGGGTTCTCTGAGGTTCAGGTGAGCTCTCTGGTCCCCAGGCTAGAACAGTGGGGGCTGGGAGAGGCCTGAGGCCCTGCGTCATCTCCTCTGGGGCCCGGCCTACCTTCCCCTGGCCCGACCTGCTACCCTCGGTGCTGGCCCCACCCGGCCTGGCTTCCTGCTCCTCCCCACACACATCTTTCTGTGCCAAGCTCCCCTAACCAGCCCGAGAGCTTCTTGTCCCTTCCAGACCCTGGTATCCTAGCCTCCAGCCACAAATAGTCCTTCTTACTTTCCCTCCTAGAGCCAGCCTCCTGCCTGCCCCTGCCTCCATTCCCAGCCAGGACACAATAGTCAGGGAAGGGCCACAGTGCAGTCCAGTGGGTGCTGGGATGCTGCTGGCATGGGGGGGCTTGGCCTCATATCCTGCCAGGCTGTCAGGGGAAGAGAGGAAACAAAAGACTTCCCCCTGCTGGGACAATGAGCCTCCCACTACCTCTCCCCAATCCTCCCACTACCCCGTACCTTTCTACTCCCCTCCCTGAACAGTCCTTAGCTCTGGCCCCAGCCCCTTAGCCTCTCTCTCCTCCACCTCCATGCCCTCTGGCATCCCTGGCCTCTGCTACAAGCTCTGCCCTTCTCTCATTCTTATCAGCTCACTGATGCTCACTGCCATTTCTAGCTATTTCTCTCAGCCTCTTGCTATTCCAACAGCACTCAAGAGCCCTTCCTCTATCCCCAGCACTAGGGAGGGGAGCAGGATGGGAAAGTCTGCATAAAATGTTAAAGGGTCAATCACACTCTTTTGTGTGTGTGTGTTTTTGGTTTTTTTTTGTTGTTATTTTTTTTGAGACAGAGTCTTGCTCTGTCACCCAGGCTGGAGTGCAGTGGTGCAATCTAGGCTCACTGCAACCTCTGCCTCCCGGTTCAAGTGATTCTCCTGCCTCAGCCTCCCGAGTAGCTGGGACTACAGGCGTGTACCACCACACCCAGCTAATTTTTGTATTTTTAGTAGAAACGGGGTTTCACCATGTTGGCCAGGATGGTCTTGATCTCTTGACCTCAGGATCTGCCCGCCTCGGCTTCCCAACGTGCTGGGATTACAGGTGTGAGCGACCATGCCTAGCATTTTTTTTTTTTTTTAAAGACGGAATCTCGCTTTGTTGCCCCGGCTGTAGTGCAGTGGAACCATCTCAGCTCACTGCAACCTCTACCACCCAGGTTCAAGCGATTCTCCTGCCTCAGCCTCCCAAGTAGCTGGATTACAGGCACGCGCCACCATGCCCAGCTAATTTTTGTATTTTTAGTGGAGAGTGGGTTTCACCATGTTGGCCAGGCCGGTCTCAAACTCCTGACCTCAGGTGATCCGCTTGCCTTGACCTCCCAAAGTGCTGGGATTACAGGCGTGAGCCACCGTGCCCGGCCAATCACACTCTTTTGTTTGTTTATTTTAATTTTTTTTTTTTTTGAAACTGGATCTCACTCTGTCGCCCAGGCTGGAGTGCAGTGGTGTGATCACGGCGGCTCACTGCAGCCTCCACCTCCTGGGGTCAAGCAATCCTCCTGTCTCAGCCTCCTGTATAGTTGGGATTACAGGCATGAGCCACCGTGCCCAGCCCATTATTTTTATTTTTGAGACAGGGTCTTGCTCTGTTGCCCAGGCTGGAGTGCAGTAGTGCAATCTCACTACAACCTCTGCCTCCTGGGCTCAGGTGATCCTCTCACCTCAGCCCCCCGAACAGCTGAGACCACAGGTGTGCTTCACCACGCCTGGCTAATTTTTGTAGAGATGAGGATTCATCATGTTGCCCAGGCTGGTCTTGTACTCCTGGTCTCAAGTGATCTGCCAGCTGCAGCCTCCCAAGTGCTGGGATTATAGGTGTGAGCCACCGCACCCAACCCTTAACATCTCCTGAATCCTCCCCGGCTCCATACATGCGTGCACCGTTCCCCCCAACACATACACACATACACGCCTATCTGGGTTCAAACCCACATAGTCACTTGGATACTGCACTGGTTTCCCCGCCTTCAGTCTTGATTCCTTTCAGTCTATTCTCCAAAGTTGTACAAGTGGGATCTTTCTCTACAAACCATACAATGTTGCTTCTTGGCCTAAAACCCTTCACTAGCTCCCCAGGGCAGTCCTGCAAAAACCCCGTAATGACCTGAGGCTGGCCCTCACTCACCTCTCCAGTTCACCCATGGTCACTGTCCTTGCCCTCTCTGACCTGGCATCCTGAACTCTGGCAGCTCTCTGAATGGGGCGACCTCACAACTCTGCCTTTAAACTCCTTTCCTGCCAGTCTCCTCTAGGACTCATTCAGACATCATTACCTTCTGCAGAAAGCTCACCTGAAACCTGCATCAGCTGTGCTTCCTGCGTGATCCTGTAGGGTCCTCTGTGCACCACGACTTAGGCTATGCACTTAGCCACCTGGATGCTGGTGAGGCCCTGTGGCTGTTTCTACCCTTGACTTGTCTAATCCTGGAAGGTAGAAAATGACTTGGTGTCCTCCATTTTCTATTTTTCTATTTTTTTTTTTTTGAGACGGAGTCTCGCTCTGTCGCCCAGGCTGGAGTGCAGTGGCGCGATCTCGGCTCACTGCAAGCTCCGCCTCCCGGGTTCACGCCATTCTTCTGCCTCAGCCTCTCCGAGTAGCTGGGACTACAGCCGCCCGCCACCACGCCCGGCTAATTTTTTGTATTTTTAGTAGAGACGGGGTTTCACCGTGGTCTCGATCTCCTGACCTCGTGATCTGCCCGCCTCGGCCTCCCAAAGTGCTGGGATTATAAGAGTGAGCCCCGCGCCCGGCCAGCCTGGCTAAGTTTTTAAGGTTTCATTATTGTTTATAAAAATTTATTTGAGCTTTACAACTCTATTGGTAATATTGAAAACTCTATCAAATCCTTTTGTAACAGAGCTGTAAGATTTCAGGTCATTTCAAGTGTTGTCCTGCTGAAACTCACCTTCAAAACTGTTTAAATTATGGCACTTATTAACCAGGGCCGTGGAAGAAGCCAGGCAGGTGAGAGGTGCTGAAGCTTAAACTTCATGAACTTTGGGGTAAACCTGAACTTTGGACCTGACACAGTTAGGTGGCCCAGAAGGGAGACTGAGATGTGGAAAGAGTAATGAGAAGTTCAACAATTTACAGAGAAAGGGATGATTTATTGCTTGTTATTTCTTACAATAGGAAAAGCTCTAACTCCAGGATTACTCAAAACAACTGTCACGATCTGGACAAGAAAAAGTAAACTCATTAGCTAGGCATGGTCCCCGCATGGGGTCCCAGCTCCTCAGGAGGCTGAGGAAAGATTGCTTGAGCCCAGGTCAAGGCTGCAGTGAGCCATGACCGTGCCACTGCACTCCAGCCTGGGCAACAGAGTAAGACTCTATCTCTGAAAAAAAAGAAAGCCGCGTGCAGTGGCTCACGCCTGTAATCCCAGCACTTTGGGAGGCCGAAGCAGGTGGATCACCTTAGCTCGGGAGTTCGAGACCAGCCTGACCAACATGGAGAAACCCCACCTCTACTAAAAATACAAAATTAGCCCGGTGTGGTGGCACATGCCTGTAATCCCAGCTACTTGGGAGGCTGAGGCAGGAGAATCACTTGAACCTGGGAGGCAGAGGTTGTGGTGAGCCGAGATCGCGCCCTTGCACTCCAGCCTAGGCAACAAGAGTGAAACTCCATCTCCAAAAATAAAATAAAATAAAATAAAAAAGAAAAGAAAAGAAAAAGAAAACTCCAGTAGCTGTTGGTGGGTGCTATGCGCAAGTACCGACAATGCACTGTGTGATAGCAGTATATTGCTCTGGGCTGGGAACAAAGGTGACAGCCTAATATTTTGGGTAAGGAACAGCAAAGCACTCTAACAATGAGGAAGGGAGGGCTGAGTTTTGTCTGGTTTGCAGAATAGGCATGAATTCAGGTAGTAACGTGAATGCTCACCCACATTCTGTAATTCAGTGACTACTGAATTTGCTTGCCTGGAAAGTGGTTCTGGGTGGTCTAGGGTGGAGGACATGACTTCACACACAGGATAGACCGAGGGTGGTTCCTGAGAATTAAAGTGAAAGTCTCAGATGCCATCTCCACGTAAAGGGGAAATCATGGGATTTTTTTTTTTTACCATGTTACAATTCACCAGATGACATAAAACTATATTAATTTTTACCAGATTCTCTTTGAGGCCAGGAACCATGTTTTACAAATCTTGAAAACTAGCAATGTGATCACTTGGCACATAGTAGATGCTCAAGAAAGATTTCATTTATTCATTCTTTGACTGTCATACACTAGATGGTAGGAAATAGATTACTGCCTGGTGTGGGGTGTGGGCTGATGACCTGACATGGAATAGAATGTTTTCTTTCTTTCTTTCTTTCTTTCTTTCTTTCTTTCTTTCTTTCTTTCTTTCTTTCTTTCTCTCTCTTTCTTTCTTTTCTTTTTTTGTAGACAGGGTCTCGCAATGTTGTTCAGGCTGGCCTCAAACTCCTGGACTCAAACGATCCTCCCATCTCAGCCTCCCAAAGTGCTAGCATTACAGGTGTGAGTCACTGTGCCCCACTGAGATGAGTGTTTTCTATTGTTTAATTAATTTATTTATTTTGAGACAGAGTTTTGCTCTGTTGCCCAGGCTGGAGTGCAGTGGCACGATTTCAGCTCATTGCAACCTCTGCCTCCCAGGGTTCAAGCAATTCTCCTGTCTCAGCCTCCCAAGTAGCTGGGACTACAGGCCTGCACCACCATGCCCGGCTAATTTTTGTATTTTCAGTAGAGATGGGGTTTCACTATGTTGGCCAGGCTGGTCTCGAACTCCTGACCTCAGGTGATCCGCCCGCCTTGGCCTCCCAAAGTGCTGGGATTACAGGTGTGTGCCACCGAGCCCAACCTATTTATTTATTTACTTATTTATTTATTTTATATATTTTTTCGAGACAGAGGGTTGCTCTGTTGCCCAGGCTGGAGTACAGTGGTGCAATCTCTGCTCATTGCAACCTCTGCTTCCTGGGTTCAAGTGATTCTCGTGCCTCAGCCTCCCTAGTAGCTGGGACTACAGGTATGTGCCATTATGCCCAGCTGATTTTTGTATTTTTAGTAGAGAAGGGGTTTCACCATGTTGGCTAGGCTGGTCTCGAACTCTTGGGCTCAAGTGATCCACCCGCCTCGGCCTCCCAAAATGCTGAGATTATAGACCTGAGCTACTGTCCCCAGCCAGAAGACATAACTTTTAGAGGCTACAGGATCTGGGTACAGAGTGAAAGTGGCAAAAGGCAGGGCAGGGGTTTGGGAGAGGGTTGCAGAGAACCCCGAGGGAGAAGCTGAATAAAAGAAGGGGAGACTGGGCCTGCATCGGGGAGGGAGGAGGGAATTCCCAGCTCCAGCCTGGTCTGCCTGGCTCCAGCGAAGCCGGCTGTTTCCTGCCCTTGGTGACCCCCCCCCACCCGGGTGCAGGACCCAGGCAGAACAGCGAGGAAGGGCAGGGGTGTGGGGAACACCTCTTGCAGCAGGAAGATAAGTAAGCCGGGACAAGAGGTTATCACAGGCCCGGCTGTCCTTTCTGGGACGTAAGGGCGCTTGGCAGCCCCCCAAGCATCCTGGACTCCGTCTCTCTTGCTGGGCTCCAACGTCTCTCTTGCTGGGTTCCTCAAGATTTTGTCCCCCGGCTGGGCGCTGTGGCTAACGTCTGTAATCCCAGCACTTTAGGAGGCCAAGGTGGGTGGATCACTTTAGGTCAGGAGTTCAAGACCAGCCTGGCCAACGTGGTGAAACCCTGTCTCTACTAAAAATACGAAGACTAGCCGGGGGTGGTGCCCTGCGCCTGTAATCCCAGCTATTCGGGAGGCTGAAGCAGGAGAATCGCTTGAACCTGGGAGGCGGAGGTTGCAGTGAGCCAAGATCAGGACACTGCACTCCAGCCTGGGAAATAGAAGGAGACTGCCTCAAAAAAAAAAAATTCTGTCCCCGCTAATTACTGTGGGAGTCTAAGTCCTTTCCTTCTGCCCCTTGCAGGGGCTGACTCCTGGAGCAGCACCCCCTCCAATCCATCCATCCAGTAACCCATACTGTTAAGTTCCCTGAAGTAGAAGGGGGTTGGTGGGAGGAGCACGGCTGTGCTGGACCCTCCCCGCTAACTGATGGGAGGGTGAGGGGAGTTGGCAATGAGAGGAAGGGCCCCTCCCAGCCATCCCGAGGGCCCCCAGGAGCCAGACAGGAAACAGCTCAGGAAAGACAGCAGCCGCAGCCGCAGCCCCAGCCTCAGGGGTCATGGCTGCGGGCGGCGGGGAAGCCCCCGCAAAACACGAGAGCGAGAGTGAAAGGGCAATTTGGAGATCTAGCCGGACCCCTCACCCTCTCGGACACACCCACTTTTTTTTTTTTTTTTTTCGTCTCACTCTGTAGCCCAGGCTGGAGTAAAGTGGCGCGATCTCAGCTCTCAGCTCACTGCAGCCTCCGCCTCCCAGGTCCCGGTTCAAGCAATTCTCCTGCCTCAGCCTCCCGAGTAGCTAGGATTACAGGCGCGCGCCACCAGGCCCAGCTAATTTTTGTATTTTTAGTAGAGACGGGGTTTCATCATGTTGGCCAGGCTGGTCTTGAACTCCTGACCTCAAATGATCCGCCTGCCTCGGCCTCCCAAACTGCTGGGATTACAGGCGTGAGCCACCGCGCCCGGCCACACCCACCTTTTCTTTACTGTTGTTTCCTCGATTTTTCTCGACTCCCCAGCGCAGCTTAGTGCGCGCCCCTTCTGGACATTTTTCAGGGCTTGGTTGCGCGCACAGTAGATCCCCAACACTAAACGTTTATGGGGTGACTGTGTGAACGTTCGCTGCAAGGTTATCCAAGCTGGGATTGCTCCTTGAGGCCCCCTGGGCGGCCCTCCATTCTCCAAAGCTTCTACTCCCTTTTCCTTCCTTTTCCCCCCAAAACGCAGTCCCTGCGCCCACTAGAGGGTGGTGGGCGCATCCAAGAGCGGCATCTAGAGTCCGCAGCAAGGTCAGAGCGGGCTTTGTGTGCGCGGTGAACATTTACGTGCACGCCTGGGCGGCCCTCCGTGTTACTGCTGGGTGTGTGTTTTCTCTGCTCCCTGGTGCCAGCCGGGTTCGGGCCTGTCCCGAGGGTCTCTGGGCCCCAGCCCCGACATGCTCGGTCCCGGACAGCGCGCACCGCCACGGCGCACATCTGGGCGGTCCCGGGGTTCCTCACCCGCCGCCCCTCCCCCTTCTCCAAACTTTCTCTCAACTTCCCGACCTGCTCCACTCGGTGCCCCTCTCCGCTTCCCTCATGAATTATTCAGTAGCGTGAACTCCAATCAGCGCGCCCCGGGCTCCCTCGCGGAGCCCCCGCGTTGGGAGAGCTGCCCCCGCCCCCCGCGGGCCCCTCCCTCCCGGGCCCGGCGCCGCCCGCCCCAGTCCCAGCGCAGCTCAGCCCCGGCCCGGCCAGCCCGGCTCCGCGCCGCAGTCTCCCTCCCTCCCGCTCCGTCCCCTCTCGGGCTCCCACCATCCCCGCCCGCGAGGAGAGCACTCGGCCCGGCGGCGCGAGCAGAGCCACTCCAGGGAGGGGGGGAGACCGCGAGCGGCCGGCTCAGCCCCCGCCACCCGGGGCGGGACACCGAGGCCCCGGAGGGACCCCAACTCCAGCCACGTCTTGTTCCGCGCCCGCCGGGCGCGGCCACTGCCAGCACGCTCCGGGTCCGCCGTCCGCGCGCGCGGCACAGACGCGGAGCCACAATTGGCGCCGCCGCCCGGTGCCCCGCACGCTTGCATGGGCCCGCGCTGAGGGCCCCGACGGAGAGTCCAGCGCGGAGAATCGGCGTCCACCCGCCCAGGGAGAGTCAGACCTGGGGGGGCGAGGGCCCCCCAAACTCGGTTCGGATCCTACCCGAGTGAGGCGGCGCCATGGAGCTCCGGGCGCTGCTCTGCTGGGCTTCGTTGGCCGCAGCTTTGGAAGGTGAGTTTCCTTGGGGGGGGTGCACCCCGTCACTCCTGGGACCTCCTCCCCCACATCTGGGCCTCGGAGTGGAGGGGGCCTCTGTCTACCCCTACCCGGGCACTCCAATCCCAAACACTTCGGACCGATAGTGCTGGAACGGGAGGGGGGCGGGGAAGAGGCGCCCGGCGGGTAGTGGAGTTTTCTTTTGTTTGGGAAAGAGATGGAGTCTGACTACAATCCGGGACATTCCCCTGCCCGGGCTCCCCAAACTCTCACTGCTGATTACATACGCCCCTGGCTGCCTTTCCTTTCCTCCCTACCCACTATTCAAAACTATCTGCAAAGTTTCTGTCCCAGTCCCACCTCCTGCCCTACATGAGGGAAGGTTTCTGGAGAAGCAACAGCAGACAAGGCACAACTTTTCGTGCTAGGCCCTAAAACGACCCCCACCGCCAATTCCTTAGCGATCACACCTTGATCATCCAATTCCACACTCCTGCAACAGGATGGCCTCCTTTGCATTCACACAGCAAACCCCCAAACCGCTCTCCCGCCCACTGCTCCTGCCCCTGCTATAGAGTGGCTCCTTGGTTTCTTCAGGCTGCACCCCATCCCTTTAAATGCGGTCTAGACCCCGGCCCCAGGTGAGTCCCAGGCTTCCCTTGAGACTTAGGAGCGGGTAGAAACTGACCTACACAGCCCCCAGGTAGAAACTGACCTACACGGCCCCCACATCGCCCGAACTAACCCAGCCTATCTCCCGCCTCCTGGTCTCTCCAAGCGTTTCTTTGGCCATGGATCTCTGTCCCTCCTGGTCCCCTAGAAGGGGAGCCAAGAGCCCTAGAAACTCTCCTTCTGTGTCCCTAATCTCCTTTCAGTGAGCTGCCAACACCCCCCTTTCTCTGTCTGGTATGAAAGTGGTCTATGGGGGGATAGGCTATGAGGGACTCCCGAAGGGAAGAATTCAGCGGCGTTAGAAAAACCCTCTCCGCGGTCCTGGGCAGGATTGCCCTGGGCTGGGGATCAAAGGCTAGGTGTGGGGTTGGGAGTGAGGGGAGGCTTGCCCAGCTCAGAGAAAGGAGAAGGGGGGAAAAAAATCCATGAACAAGGGGAAGAGGAAGGCCAAAGAGGTGGAAAAACCACGAGGACGAGGTGTGGTGAGAAGGAAAGACGCAAAGAGGAAATGGTGATTGGGCGCTTATTACCTGAGTGTTTCCAAGCACCAGGCCTGTGCTGAGCGCCTTACAAATGTTAATTTCGCCCATCCAGCAACGCTGAGGGTGGGTGCTATCATTGCCCCCATTTTTCAGATGAGGAGGCTGGGGCTTAGTTAAGGTTTAGTAGTTTATCCAAGGCCCCGTGCCGCGAGGAACGCGAGAAGTGGAGGCCGAAAGCGAAGGAGATAGTGACTGTCAGAAAGAGAAATGGAGGTGGACAGAGAGTGGAGGAGAGAGAGGTGAGAGACACGCGAACTGACAGATCAAAGCGTGCTGCAGCCGAGCTGGGACGCAGAAAGGGAGCCGGCGAGCCCGAGGCAGAGACAGTGTGTAAATTGGAGACAGGAAAACACTATCCCGGCTGGAACAATGGAGGGTGGAGACGGCAGCCTCTATCCACCCCCTTCCCAGAACCCGGGCATCCTGTCCCCAGCGAGCAGGGCTGTCTCTTGCCACCCATGGGGACCCTGCGCCTCTCACCTCAGGCTGGCTGGCTTCCCACCTGACCCCTGGCTGGAGGACATCATTTGGTCCCCAGGAAGAGGCTGCCTCACCCACCCTCTTTCCCTGCTGTCCTGAAGCTCCCATGGGGTGAGAGCCAGGTGTTCTGGCTCCCCTCTCCACCCTTCCCAGTGCCTGCTGCCCCCTACATTGCCAGCCCCCGAGGGGATTCCCCCACCCTCCCTCCTCCACTCTCCACTGCCAGGGGCTGTGCAGTTTTTCCTAATCCCCCCCCTTCCTCCAGTGCCTGTCCCCTCCCCCGATGAATCGAGCCAAGCCAGGTGTGTTCACCCTTCCCATTCATACCGCCCCCCAGAATCTCCTCCCCTCTGCCTTCCCGTAACCAAATCCAGATGTGAGGCCTCGGCGGGAGCCTGGGAACCCTAGCATCCCGACCTCCAGCGCTTCCTGATCAGGGCACTCATGGGGAGGGAGGTGCTGGGATGGGGGCCAGGGCTATGCCCCAGGCACAGAGCACTCCCTTCAAGGAGGGAAGGACGGGGTGTTTGGTCTGAAAGCAGGGAGGGGTCTTGGACAGGGAATGAAGTTGTGGAGTAGAGAGGCTGATTCTGGGACTTAGGGGAGGAAACATGGAGGCTGAGACAAGAGGTTCCCCTCCCACACCAGCAGCCTCTGCTCGTGGGGGTCAGGACCAGGGTACGGCTCGCTCTCATTTTAACCCTTTCTGAGCTGCCGCCCCTTCTCCCCGTCCATTTTGATCTCCCTTCCTCCTCCAGGGAGGCCTAGATCTGGGGTATCCCAAGGGAGCCCCATGCCTACCAGATGTTGGGGGTGGGGTTGGCACTTAGCAAAAGAGGCCAGAAATCAGAGGCGGGTGCAGAGGGCAGGGCTTGCTCCCCTCTTGGCCCCCCAACTCCTCTAGCTCAGAGCTAAGAGGATCCACCTGCCTCGGTTCCCAGGGATCTGGTCTTCCTGACCTCCCTCCTCCACCCCAAGCGCTGACTCTGTCTCTCTGTCTGTCTCAGAGACCCTGCTGAACACAAAATTGGAAACTGCGGATCTGAAGTGGGTGACGTTCCCTCAGGTGGACGGGCAGGTGAGAGCTGCACCCAGGAGCTGAAGCTCTGGAGGGAAACTGAGGGAGGAGAGGGCACCTGTGCCACCTTTCTGTGTGCCACTCCTCACCCCTGTCCCCCCAGATGACAGCAGCCCCAGCAGTGTCGTCTGAGCCCTTCTCAGAGGCGCCCTCCTCGCAGTACCAGCGGCCCCCCTTTCTCAGTCCCTCTCACTTTATAGGATTCACCCTATGCAGCCCTCTCCTTGGCGGCTCCCCAGCCCCCTAGCTGACCTCCTTCTCTGCACAGTGGGAGGAACTGAGCGGCCTGGATGAGGAACAGCACAGCGTGCGCACCTACGAGGTGTGTGACGTGCAGCGCGCCCCGGGCCAGGCTCACTGGCTTCGCACGGGTTGGGTCCCGCGGCGGGGCGCCGTCCACGTGTACGCCACGCTGCGCTTCACCATGCTCGAGTGCCTGTCCCTGCCTCGGGCTGGGCGCTCCTGCAAGGAGACCTTCACCGTCTTCTACTATGAAAGCGATGCGGACACGGCCACGGCCCTCACGCCAGCCTGGATGGAGAACCCCTACATCAAGGTACCTGGGTGCCCCAGGGGCTCAGCCACAGCCAGGGTGGGATTCCAGCCAGCAGGCCCGTGGCCTGGAGGGCAGCCGATGTAGTTCTGGGGCCAGTCGATGTAGTTGTGAGGCCTCTGGCCCGCACGCTGGGGGCTGGAAGCAGGAGGCTTAGGTCTGGGGAGGGAAGGGGGTGATCTCCTGGGCGGAGCAGCAGAATATATGGGGGCTGCCTGGCCGGCCCCCAGGGAGGCCCAGGGGTCAGCCTACTCATCCAGTCACCTCAACCACCCTACCCCACTGCGCTCCAGCCACACTGAGTTTCTCCCGTTCCCTGACTGCACCTGGCTGGTTTCCAGACTTTGCAGCGGTGATGTGTCCACCTGGGGGCCTCTCTGCCTTTCACACCCCTACTTGTCTTCCAAGTTCCAGCTCCAAGATCTTGCCTGTGCCGCCTCGGCTGACTCTCTCCTCCCTACAATCCTGCATACCTCTGTCCACCTGCCTGTCTCGGCACTCATTTTACTTTATTTTTCTTTTATATCTATATTTTTAATACGGGGTCTTCTATGTTACCCAGGCTGGTCTCTAACTCCAGGGCTCAAGAGATTCTCCCACCTCGGCCTCCTGAAGTGCTGGGATTACAGGCATGAGGCACTATGCCCGGCCTCATGGTACTTTTTTTTTTTTTTTTTTTGAGACGGAGTCTCGGTCTGTCGCCCAGGCTGGAGTGCAGTGGCGCAATCTCGGCTCACTGCAAGCTCCGCCTCCCGGGTTCATGCCATTCTCCTGCCTCAGCCTCTCCGAGTAGCTGGGACTACAGGCGCCCGCCACCACGCCCGGCTAATTTTTTGTATTTTTAGTAGAGACGGGGTTTCACCATGGTCTCGATCTCCTGACCTCGTGATCCACCCGCCTCGGCCTCCCAACGTGCTGGGATTACAAGCGTGAGCCACCGCGCCCGGCCTGCCTCATGGTACTTTATAACTTCCCTAGGATTCATTCATCGCTGTCTCCTTGACTCTGAGGTCAGGGCCTGGCATGGCGTCAGTGTCAGTAAATGTTTGTAGAACGAGTGAATAAAAAGGGCAGAGGTGCAGGCCAGAGGCTGGGCACATCACAGGAGCTTTGCAAGGATGAATGGACAGTGTGGGGGCCTGCAGAAGGTGTGCCCTGGGGAAGGTGGAGGGAAGGTTCTGGAATGGGAAACAAAGAGGTCCGAGAGGGTGAGCTGGGAAAATCACAACAGTCCACTGGGTCCTCAGGGAGTGGGGACAGCAGTGGTGTGCCTCCCCCGCCCCGGCAGGTGGACACGGTGGCCGCAGAGCATCTCACCCGGAAGCGCCCTGGGGCCGAGGCCACCGGGAAGGTGAATGTCAAGACGCTGCGTCTGGGACCACTCAGCAAGGCTGGCTTCTACCTGGCCTTCCAGGACCAGGGTGCCTGCATGGCCCTGCTGTCCCTGCACCTCTTCTACAAAAAGTGTGCCCAGCTGACTGTGAACCTGACCCGCTTCCCGGAGACAGTGCCTCGGGAGCTAGTCGTGCCCGTGGCCGGTAGCTGCGTGGTGGATGCCGTCCCCGCCCCTGGCCCCAGCCCCAGCCTCTACTGCCGTGAGGATGGCCAGTGGGCCGAACAGCCGGTCACGGGCTGCAGCTGTGCTCCAGGGTTCGAGGCAGCCGAGGGGAACACCAAGTGCCGAGGTGAGAGCTGGAGCTTCCCCTGCGACTGCTGCTCATCCAGGGGGAGAGTCCTGAACTCCACTCAGGACCCACTTCTTAAGTTTCCATTTTGTATTGTTAGATGTTGAATTGGAGGCTTGCTGTGTCACCCAGGCTGGAGTGCAGTGGCACAATCTCTGCTCACTGCAACCTTTACCTCCCGGGTCCCTGTTCAAGCGGTTCTTCTGCCTCAGCCTCCTGAGTAGCTGGGACTACAGGCACACGCCACCACACTCGGCTAATTTTTGTATTTTTAGTAGAGACAGGATTTCACCGTGTTGGCCAGGCTGGTCTCGAACTCTTGACCTCGTGATCCGCCCACCTCAGCCTGCCAAAGTGTTGGGATTACAGGTGTGAGCCACGGCACCCAGCCAAGTTTCCATTTCAAACGCTCTTCCCTCTCCTGAGGACTCAGTTACTAGAGGGTTTGTTTTCTGAGCCTTTCTCATTTCCAGACTTCTCTTTAACCTTGGCCAACTTCCCTGCTTTCCGAACATGGGAGGCTGGCTTGGGCTGCAGGACCGTTCTGTGGGGTGGACCTTGGTGGTGTCAGGACAAAGCCTTTAAGGTCTCCACACTTGTTCATTGTGTCTCTACTGATACTGAATTCTCACTTAGCCTTCTCTCTGGAGCAGGGCTTCTTACCCTCTGGTTTTCTAGAGAATCCGTGAGCTTTTTTTTTTTTTTTTAAGACTAAGTCTCACTCTGTTGCCCAGGCTGGAGTGCAGTGGCGCGATCTCAGCTCACCACAAGCTCCGCCTCCCGGGTTCACACCATTCTCCTGCCCCAGCCTCCTGAGTAGCTGGGACTACAGGCACCCACCACTGTGCCCGGCTAATTTTTTGTATTTTTAGTAGAGACGGGGTTTCACCGTGTTAGCCAGGATGATCTCGATCTCCTGACCTCGTGATACGCCCGCCTCGGCTTCCCAAAGTGCTGGGATTACAGGCGTGAGTCATCGCACCCGGCGAGAATCTGTGAGCTTTGATGGAGGAAAATAAATGACTTTATTTTTTTTCTGAGACAGAGTCTTGCTCTGTCACCCAGGCTAGTGTGCAGTGGCGCAACCTTGGCTCACTGCAACCTCCACTTCCTGGAATCAAGCAGTTCTCATGCCTCAGCCTCTAGAGTAGCTGGGACTACAGGCATGCACCACCACAGTTGGCTAATTTTTGTATTTGTTTGTTTGTTTGTTTTTTTGAGACGGAGTCTCGCTCTGTCACCCAGGCTGGAGTGCAGTGGCGCGATCTCGGCTCACTGCAAGCTCCGCCTCCCGTGTTCACGCCGTTCTCCTGCCTCAGCCTCTCCGAGTAGCTGGGACTACAGGCGCCTGCCACCATGCCTGGCTCATTTTTTTGTATTTTTAGTACAGACGGGGTTTCACCGTGGTCTCGATCTCCTGACCTCGTGATCCGCCCGCCTCGGCCTCCCAAAGTGCTGGGATTACAAGAGTGAGCCACTGCGCCCGGCCGATTTTTGTATTTTTAGTAGAGACTGGGTTTCGCTATGTTGGCCAGGCTGGTCTCGAACTCCTGACCTCAAGTGATTTGCCCGCCTCGGCCTCCCAAAGTGCTGGGATTACAGGTGTGCATCAGCACACCCGGCTGGGAAAAAAAATACTTTATTTTCACCTGAAATTCATTAATTTCCACTTGAAATTCCACCTGCAGTTGTAGCAGGACCAGAGACTTGGGTCCCATGGAAATCACAGGTATTGCCTGACACAGTGGTTCATGCCTGTAGTGCCAGCACTTTGAGATGTCAAGGTGCGAGGATTACTTGAGCCCAGGAGCTCAAGATCAGCCTGGGCGACAGAGCAAGACCCCGTCTCTACAAAAAAAAATTTTTTTTTTTTGAGACGGAGTCTTGCTCTGTCGCCCAGGCTGGAGTGCAGTGGTGTGATCTCAGCTCACTGCAAGCTCCGCCTCCCAAGTTAACGCCATTCTCCTGCCTCAGCCCCCCAAGTAGCTGGGACTACAGGCGCCCGCCACCTCGCCCGGCTAATTGTTTGTATTTTTAGTAGAGATGGGGTTTCACCGTGTTAGCCAGGATGGTCTCGATCTCCTGACCTCATGATCCTCCCGCCTCGGCCTCCCAAAGTGCCAGGATTACAGGTGTGAGCCACTGCGCCCAGCCTACAAAAAATTTTTTAAATAATTATCTGTGCGACCTGCCTGACCAACATGGAGAAACCCTGTCTCTACTAAAAATACAAAATTAGCCAGACATGGTGGCGCATGCCTGTAATCCCAGCTACTTGAGAGGCTGAGGCAGGAGAATCGCTTGAACCCGGGAAGCGGAGGTTGTGGTAAGCCGAGATCACGCCACTGCACTCCAGCCTGGGAGTGCATTCAAACAAGAAGGAGTTTCGCTCTTTTTGCCCAGGCTGGAGTGCAGTGGCGGGATCTCAGCTCACCGCAACCTCTGCCTCCCGGGTTCAGGCGATTCTCCTGCCTCAGCCTCTCAAGTAGTAGCTGGGATTACAGGCATGCATCACCACACCCGGCTACTTTTGTATTTTTAGTAGAGACGGGTTTCCACCATGTTGGCCAGGCTGGTCTTGAACTCCTGACCTCAAGTGATCTGCCCGCCTTGGCCTCCTTCTTAGGAAAAAAAAAAAAAAAAAAAAATCACAGGTACTTACAGGCCATTCCAAGTGCCAAAACGTTGTTTTTGCTCATGATGACTTCAGTATTACAGAGGTTAGGAGACTTGCTGCTATATCTTAAGAAAGAAACACAAATGTTGCTGTAGCCCAAACTGTTTTCCTCACGTTTCAGTCATTGCATTTCACCTTAATTGGTTTCTCTGGTATTCTTACGTATTTTGTGGTGTGCATTTAAAATCATAAGTTGGAGTAGAGGTCTTTCTGTGGGCTTCACCAGACTGCCGAGATCAGGGTCAAAACAGGTTAGGACCCCTTCTCTGGAGAGAGTCTCCTTTCTCCTCTTAAGAGGAGAGGTTTTGAGAGCTTTTGTCCATTTTCCCACCTTAGCACTTCATCAGCCTTAAAAGCAGCTGGAATTTTTTTCTTTTTTTGGAGATGGGATCTCAGTATGTTGCCCAGGCTGGTCTTGAACCCCTTGGCTCAAGCGATCCTCCAGCCTCAGCCTCCCAAAGTGCTGGGATTCGAGGCATAAGCCACCGGGCCCACCGTGCAGATGGATGTTTTTGTGCATGCTTTTGATGAATGCTTTCTTTTTTTCAGCCTGTGCCCAGGGCACCTTCAAGCCCCTGTCAGGAGAAGGGTCCTGCCAGCCATGCCCAGCGAATAGTCATTCTAACACCATTGGATCAGCCGTCTGCCAGTGCCGTATCGGGTACTTCCGGGCACGCACAGACCCCCGGGGTGCACCCTGCACCAGTAAGTGACCAGCACCCAGGTGCAGTTCATTGGGGAGGGGTCACAGACCCCTGAGGTGGACCCTGACATGGCCCCCATCCTCCCTGGTCTTCTTCACTTTGTCCCTGGCATGCTGGTCCCCAGCCCGGGGGAACAGGTGGAGCCCGCTGTCTCCAAGGCAAGAGTCCAGCGTGGCTGCTGGTTCCTCCACTGCCCTCTCCCCACTGCCGCAGAGCAGATCAGCCTCTGCCTGACTCCCTGGTCTTCTGCAGCCCCTCCTTCGGCTCCGCGGAGCGTGGTTTCCCGCCTGAATGGCTCCTCCCTGCACCTGGAATGGAGTGCCCCCCTGGAGTCCGGTGGCCGAGAGGACCTCACCTACGCCCTCCGCTGTCGGGAGTGCCGACCCGGAGGCTCCTGCGCATCCTGCGGGGGAGACCTGACCTTTGACCCCGGCCCCCGGGACCTGGTGGAGCCCTGGGTGGTGGTTCGAGGGCTACGTCCTGACTTCACCTATACCTTTGAGGTCACTGCATTGAACGGGGTATCCTCCTTAGCCACAGGGCCCATCCCATTTGAGCCTGTCAATGTCACCACCGACCGAGAGGGTGAGACTTGGGGGCTGGGGCGGCTGGTGGTCTGGCGGGAGAGATGTCACTGAGGGCCTGAAGGGGAGAGGCAGGGGCTGTGAAGTTGGGTCCCCAGGAAGTGTGAGGGGCCAAGGCTTTGGGGGCAAGAGGCAGAAAGGGCAATGGCTGGGCGCAGTGGCTCACTCCTGTAATCCCAGCAATTTCAGAGGTTGAGACAGGCAGATCACTTGAGCCCTGGAGTTCAAGACCAGCCTGGGTAACATAGGAAGATCTTGTCTCAACAAAAAATAAAAATATTAGCCGGGCAAGGCAGTGCGTGCCTGTGGTCCCAGCTACCCAAGGGGCTGAAGCAGGAGGATCGCTTGAGCCCAGGAGTCAGAGGCTGCAGTGAGCTATGATCGCACCGCTGCACTCCAGCCTGGGTGACAGAGCAGAGGGAGATCATCTCAAAATAAATGAATAAGAAAGAGAGAGTGAGGAGCTCCTAAAGGTCAGCTGGAGAGTTAAGTACCGGAAGGCTCCCAGTGGGACTGGGGGCAGAGAGAATCAGAAGGAATTCTCGAAACAGCCAGGGGGAAACTGAGACAAGTGTAGCCAGCAGAGGAAGTGTTGGAAAAGATAAGGGACATGGCCAGGCTGTTCACAAGGTCAGGAGTTCAAGACTAGCCTGGCCAACATGTGGTGAAACCCCGTCTCTACTAAAAATAAAAAAATTAGCCAGGCATGGTGGTGGGCACCTGTAATCCACTTGGGAAGCTGAACCAGAAGAATTGCTTGAACCCAGGAGGCGGAGGTTGCAGTAAGCCGAGACTGCACCACTGCACTCCAGCCTGGGTAGACAGAGCAAGACTCTGTCTCGGAAAAAAAACTTTTTAAAGTTAAGGGACAGACCTACCATGCAGAAGGGTTCCCTGTGTCTCTGCCTCTCACAGTACCTCCCGCAGTGTCCGACATCCGGGTGACACGGTCCTCACCCAGCAGCTTGAGCCTGGCCTGGGCTGTTCCCCGGGCACCCAGTGGGGCTGTGCTGGACTACGAGGTCAAATACCATGAGAAGGTGAGGCCATCCCCCAGCCCTGGGGGGGGGGGGTGGGCAATGGGTTATGCTCCCCTGGTTGGGACACCTGAGTTGCAGGCACCTGGCAGGCATTTGAATTCCAGCTCTGCCATGGATTCCCTGGGCAGCCTTGGGTAAGCCTCTTGGCCTGTCTGAGCCTCAGACTCTTCATCTATAAAATAGTTACTGTAATAGTTATCAGCGGCTGGACACAGTGGCTCAGGTTGGGCACGGTGGCTCACACCTGTAATAGCCAGCACTTTGGGAGGCCGAGGTGGGCAGAATGCTTGAGCCTAGGAGTTTGAGACCAGCCTGGGCAACATGGTGAAACTTCATCTCTATAAAAAACTTAAAATGAAAAAAATTAGACTGGGCACAGTGGCTCATGCCTGTAATCCCAGCACTTTGGGAGGCCAAGGTGGGTAGAACACCTAGGGTGAAGAGTTCGAGACCAGCCTGGCCAACATGGTGAAATCCCCATCTCTACTACAAATACCAAAATCAGCTGGGCGTGTTGGTGAGCCCCTGTAATACCAGCTACTCAGGAGGCTGAGGCAGGAGAATCACTTGAACCCAAGTGATTCTCGACTTGAGGTCGAGGCTGCAGTGAGTCGTGTTTGCACCATTGCATTCCAGCCTGAGAGAGTGAGACCTTGTCTTAAAAAAAAGGAATGATATTATGAATACAGCACATGGCTTGCATATGTAAGTTCTCCCAAAGGCCTCACCAGTTGCAAGGCAGGCTAGTGATGGGAGTGGAGGGCGAGGGGAGGAGGCAGGAAGAGCAACAGGAACTTGGGGCCCCGGGTGACGGCCACCCCCCTACCTCCCGGACAGGGCGCCGAGGGTCCCAGCAGTGTGCGGTTCCTGAAGACGTCAGAAAACCGGGCAGAGCTGCGGGGGCTGAAGCGGGGAGCCAGCTACCTGGTGCAGGTACGGGCGCGCTCTGAGGCCGGCTACGGGCCCTTCGGCCAGGAACATCACAGCCAGACCCAACTGGATGGTGAGCCTGGGGAAGGGGGTGAGGGTGGAGGTTGGAAAGACCCCAGGTCCCCGAAGTCCCATCTTCTTTTTTTTTTTTTTTTGAGATGGAGTCTTGCTCTGTCCCTCAGGCTGGAGTAGAGTGGCGCCATCTCGGCTCACTGCAACCTCCGCCTCCCGGGTTCAAGCCATTCTCCTGCCTCAGCCGCCCAAGTAGCTGGGATTACAGGCGCCTGCCACCGCGCCTGGCCGATTTTTTGTATTTTTAGTAGAGACGGGGTTTCACCATGATGGCCAGGCTGGTCTTGAACTCCTGACCTTGTGATTCACCCGCCTCGGCCTCCCAAAGTGCTGGGATTACAGACGTGAGCCATGCACCCGGCCAAAGTCCTATCTTCATGTCCTCCTTCCTGTGGATCACATGGCATGCCCTAGAGAGAAGAGAACATAGGATGTCGAAACCAAAACCAACAGCTGAGTTTCGTGAAGTCCGGCCTGCTTCACTCTGTACCTCCAGGCTGGAGTGCAGTTGCTCGATCAAAGATCACTGCACAGCCAGGTACAGTGGCTCATCCTGTAATCCCAGCACTTTGGGAGGCTGAAGCAGGAGGATCACTTGAGGTCAGGAGTTCGAGGCCAGTCTGGCCAGCATGGTGAAACCGCATCTCTACTAAAAATATAGAAGTTAGCTGAGCGTGGTGGTGCACACCTGTAGTCCCAGCTACTCGGGAGGCTGAGGCAGGAGAATTGCTTGAACCTGGGAGGTGGAGGTTGCAGTGAGCTGAGATTGTGCCAGTGCACTCCAGCCTGGGCAACAGAGCAAGACTCTGTCTCAAAAAAAAAAAAAGCTCACCTCAGGCTTGACGTTTAGCAGCAACCTGACCCCTGAGCTCCCCATTCCCCATCCAACAAAATGGGAATATCATGAAGCTTCCTGCAGGGCTTTGAGGATTGGAGGTAACAGGTTATTTTTAATATGCTAGGCCAGTGGCTTTCTTTTTTCTTTAACTTTTTTTTTTTTTTTTTGAGACGGAGTCTCGCTCTGTCCCCAGGCTGGAGTGCGGTGGTGCGATCTCTGGTCACCGCAAGCTCCACCTCCTGGTCTCGATCTCCTGACCTCCTGATCCACCCGCCTCGGCCTCCTGAAGTGCTGGGACTACTGGTGTGAGCCACCACGCCCGGCCTAACTTTTTTCTTTTTTTTTTAAGAGACAGGGTCTTTTTATCACCCAGGCTGGAGTGCGATGGCACCATCATAGCTCACTGCAGCCTGCAACTCCCAAGCTCAACCAATCCTTCCACCTCAGCCTCCCAAGTAGCTGGGGCTACAGGCATGTGCCACCATGCTCAACTAAATTTTTTTTTATGTTTTGTTGAGACAGTTTCCCTATGTTGCCCAGGCTGGTCTCAAATTCCTGGCCTCAAGCAGTCCTCCCGCATCAGCCTCCCAAAATGCTGGGATTACAGGCATGAGCTGCCACACCCAGCCTTGGACCAGTGGCTTTCTAAACCTTGCAATTTTCTGTAATAGCTTTACTGAAATACAGTTCCCCTGCCATACAATTTGCCTGTTCAAAGTGTACAATCGATGACTTTTGATACGTTCACAGAATTGTGCAGTCACCACCACAAGTAATTTTGGGACATTTTCAGCACCCTCGAAAGAGACCCTATAGCCCTTAGCCATCACCCCCAACCCAGATCCTTCTGTTGCCTTAGCCCCTGGCAAGCACTAATCCACTTTCTGTCTTGAAATCTTCCAGTGTGGTTTTTTGTGACTGTTCACCGAGCAGAATGTTTTCAAGGTTTATGCATGTTGTAGTATATATCCGTGGGTTTTTTTCGTTGTGGTTTGTTTTTTGTTTGTTTCGGAAATAGGGTCTCGCTCTGTCACCCAGGCTGGAGTGCAGTGGTTCAATTACAGCTCACTGCAGCCTCAACCTCCCAGGCTCAAGTGATCCTCCCACCTCAGCCTCCCAAGTAGCTGGGACTGCAGGCATGAGCCCCCATGCCCGGCTACTTTTTTTTGGTATTTTTTGTAAAGACAGGGTTTCCACCATCTTTCTCAGGCTAGTCTCGAACTCCTGAGCTCAGGCAATCCGCACACCTCAGCCTCCCAAAGTGCTGTGATTACAGACATGAGCCACTGGACCTTGCCTGTTTTTTGTTTTTGTTTTAGACACATGATTTTGCTCTGTCACCCAGGCTGGAATGTAATGGTCTGATTATAGTGCATTGCAGCCTCAAACTCCTGGGCTCAAGCGATCCTCCCACCTCAGCCTCCTGAGTATCTGGGACCACACGTGCTCACCACCATGCCCGGCTAATTATTATTTTTTGGTAGAGATGGGGTCTTGCTATGTTTCCCAGGCTGGTCTTGAACACCTGGCCTCAAACAATCCTCCCACCTCAGCATCTTAAAGTGCTGGGATTACTGGCGTGAGCCACTACTCCTGGCCAATATTTCGTTTCTTTGTATGGAGACGTAATAATCAGTTGTATGGAAATAGCTGATTTTGTTTATTATTGTATCTTTTGGTGAACATTTCAATTGTTTCCACTTTTTGGATAAAAACCTGAAAATGTTTCACCTTTAGAACGTTTCGTTGAATGGAGATTTTTTTGTGGACTCTGGTATTTATACTAGAACCAAATCAAAACCACTCTGGCAGCTGGGCATGCTGGCTCATGCCCAGGCTGGTTTGAGACCAGCCTGGCCAACCTGGTGAAACCCCATCTCTACTAAAAATACATAAATTAGCCGAGCATGGTGGTACACATCTGTAATCCCAGCTACTCAGGAGGCTGAGGCAGGAGAATTGCAGAACCCGGGAGGCAGAGCTTGCAGTGAGCTGAGATTGCGCCACTGCACTCCAGCCTGGGCGACAGAGTGAGACTGCGTCTCAAAAAAACAAACAAAAAACTACTCTGGCAGTAAAAAGATTGCGAAACTTCCTCCCTTGCCCTGAGGGACTTCAGAGAAGCCTGCTGGCCCCTGGGGGACAGTTTGAAACCCACTGTTTGTTCCCTGACCCTGCCTACTTGTGTCCTCTCCCTCCACCTGTCCCCTGTACTGGGGACCTGTTCTTAGGAGATCACAGTTCATTGCTCACAGCCGGGGCTGGGGCCTCCTGCAGGTCCATCAGTTTCTCCTGATCAGCAGCCTTTTCCTCCGCAGAGAGCGAGGGCTGGCGGGAGCAGCTGGCCCTGATTGCGGGCACGGCAGTCGTGGGTGTGGTCCTGGTCCTGGTGGTCATTGTGGTCGCCGTGCTCTGCCTCAGGTAAGGGCTCTGACACCCGGAAGCCCCTGGAAGCCCTCAGTTGATGGCCACTTGCCTGGATGCTACAGGGCAAGGCTTTCTGGGTGCCCCCAGCCTCTTTTTACTTGAAATCTTCTCCAATCCCTGCACCTCCCTTCGCTGTGTGCCTCATAAAGATGTGTGACTCAGTTTACCTTTTGCTCCTTTCCCATTGGCTACAGGAAGCAGAGCAACGGGAGAGAAGCAGAATATTCGGACAAACACGGACAGTATCTCATCGGGCACGGTGGGTTGCCCTAATTTGATGGAAATAGGGGCTTGGGGCCGGGTGCGGTGGCTCCTATCTATAATCCCAGCACTTTGGGAGGCAGAGGTGGGCAGATCACTTGAGGTCAGGAGTTTGAGACCAGCCTGGCCAACATGTTGAAACTCCATCTCTATAAAAAATACAAGTTAGCCAGGCATGGTGGTGGGCACCTGTAATCCCAGCTACTCAGGCGGCTGAGGCAGGAGAATCACTTTAACCCGGAAGGCGGAGATTGCAGTGAGCCAAGATCGCACTACTGCACCCCAGGCCTGGGTGACAGAGCGAGACTCCATCTCAAGAAAAAAAAGAAAAACAAAACAAAACACGGAGATAGGGGCTTGGGGCCAAGAGCTATGAGCCGAGCCTCCGAGTCCAGTGGGAGTTAATTCCTGGCTGATAGGACCCTGCCTGATTTCTCAGGTACTAAGGTCTACATTGACCCCTTCACTTATGAAGACCCTAATGAGGCTGTGAGGGAATTTGCAAAAGAGATCGATGTCTCCTACGTCAAGATTGAAGAGGTGATTGGTGCAGGTGAGAGCGGAAGGCTGCCCGGGCACCTGGGAACAAAGCGGGGGTGGGCAGGGCCACACCGGGGCGGGAGAGCTGATGACCTCCGCGTCCTTGTTTGAAGGTGAGTTTGGTGAGGTGTGCCTGGGGCGGCTCAAGGCCCCGGGGAAGAAGGAGAGCTGTGTGGCAATCAAGACCCTGAAGGGTGGCTACACGGAGCGGCAGCGGCGCGAGTTCTTGAGCGAGGCCTCCATCATGGGCCAGTTCGAGCACCCCAATATCATCCGCCTGGAGGGTGTGGTCACCAACAGCATGCCCGTCATGATTCTCACAGAGTTCATGGAGAATGGCGCCCTGGACTCCTTCCTGCGGGTGAGCACCCTCCCTGGCTTCTGCGGCCACCCAGAGTTCCCACTTACACCCAGAGGCCACTTGGGTTAAGAAGCCAGGACAGACAGTGGGTCCCAGGTCACCTCCTCCATCCTTTTCCTCTTGGGCTAAGCCCTGGTCCTCTGCCTTTTTTTTTTTAAGACAGAGCCTCCCTCTGTCACCCAGGCTGGAGTGCAGTGGCACAATCTTGGCCCATTGCCGTCTCCACCTCCAGGGTTCAAGCGATTCTCCTGCCTCAGTCTCCCAAGTAGCTGGTACTATAGGCGTGCACCACCATGCCGACTAATTTTTGTATTTTTAGTAGACACAAGGTTTCACCATGTAGGCCAGGCTGGTATCAAACTCCTGACCTCAAGTGATCTCCCAACCTCATCCTCCCAAAGTGCTGGTATTACAGGTGTGAGGCACCACGCCCAGCCAGCCCTCTGCCTTTAATTTTCCCTCTGGGAAAGGCTGGGCTCCTGTGGGACCTTCCTTTCCCACTGCCCCATACAGCTGAAGGTTGTCATTCCTTCTTTTTTTAAATTTTAATTGAATTTTTTTTTTTTTTTTGAGATGGAGTTTCACTCTTGTTGCTCAGGCTGGAGCGCAATGGCACGATCTCGGCTCACCACAACCTCCGCCTCCCAGGTTCAAGCGATTCTCCTGCCTCAGCCTCCCCAGTAGCTGGGATTATAGGCACGTGCCACCACGCCCGACTAATTTTGTATTTTTAGTAGAGATGGGGTTTCTCCATGTTGGTCAGGCTGGTCTCGAACTCCCGACCTCGGGTGATCTGCCCGCCTCGGCCTCTCAAAGTGCTGGGATTACAGGCAGCCACCACGCTCGGCCAATTTTTTTTTTTTTTTTAAGGCGGAGTTTCACTCTGTCACTCAGCTGTACTGTAGTGGCGTGATCTCGGCTCACTGCAACCTCCGCCTCCTGGGTTCAAGAGATTCTTCTGCCTCAGCCTCCCGAGTAGCTGGGACTACAGGCGAACGCCACCATGCCCAGCTAATTTTTGTATTTTTAGTAGAGACAGGGTTTCACCATATTGGCCAGGATGGTCTCGAACTTCTGACCTCGTGATCTGCCCACCACCTTGGCCTCCATGTGCAGAGCATGATGGCGCACATCTGTAGTCCTAGCTACTTGGGAGGCTGAGGCGGGAGGATCACTTAAGACTGGGAGATCGAGGCTGTAGTGAACCATCATTGCACTACTGCATTCCAGCCTGGGCGATCCCATCTCTTAAAAAGAGAGAGAGATGGGAAGGCCAGCACAGGTGAACCTGGTGAACAGAGGATAGATGGTAGACCTTGCATTGGGCAGTGTGACGGGAATCCGCTGGAGGGCTTTGGCAGGAGAGTAGTTTAAGAGGATCCCGGCTGGGCACGGTGGATCACTTGAGGTCAGGAGTTCGAGACCAGCCTGGCCAACATGGTGAAACCCTGTCTCTACTAAAAATACAAAAATTAGCCAGGCATGGTGGTGCACCCCTGTAATCCCAGCTACTCAGGAGACTAAGACAGGAGAATCACTTGAACTCAGGAGGCGGAGGTTGCAGTGAGCTGAGATCACGCCACTTTACTCCAGCCTGGGCAGTAGAGCGAGACTCCATCTCAAAAAAATAAATAAATAAAAAGACCTCTTTGCTGGGTGCTGGGGAGCAAGAGCAGGAGCTGGGAGAGGCCTGCAGCAGAAGCCTGTTGCCAGCATCCAGGCCGTGGGGTGAAGGGAAGGGTTTGGATTTGGGACATGTCTTGGAAGCATCACCAGCAAGAACTTGCTGATAGATTGGAAGTGGCTGGTGAGGGAGAAAAAGGGGTCACAGGAAACTCTGAGGTCTATTCCCTGACCATCTGGCAAGTGGTGGTGTTGCCACGAACTGAGCGGGGAGTAGGGCAGGTGCAGGTCTGGAGGATAGATTCAAAATTCAGTTTTTGGACTCTATGTCCCTGGTTCTGTAGGGCTGCAGACGGTCTCCCAAATCTTAGCTGAACCCAGAAGATGGGATTTGCTTACTGTCTGTGACTTGTTGGTTTCCCTGGTGAGAACGAACTCTTTAAAGGTCAAGGTTGGGCTTCAGACCTTGGTTTTTGAACTGATCATTGGTCATACTGCAGTTCCTCACTGTTCTCTTGCAAATCCACACACAGCTAGTCCAAGAGGGCTGAACAATTTTGTGGTTGGATCAGCACCAATGTGTCTCCACCTGTAGACAGGTTGCTCAGGTGACTCATGCCTGTAACCCCAGCACTTTGGGAGGCCAAGGTGGGAAGATCGCTTGAGGCCAGGAGTTGGAGACAAGCCTGGGAAACACAGTGAGACCCCATCTCTACCAAAAAAAACCCTTTGTTTTAATTAGCCAGGTGCAGTGGTGTACACCTGTAGTCCCAGCTACTAAGGAAGCTGAGGCAGAAAGATCGTTTGAGCCCAGGAGTTTAAGGCTGCAGTGAACCATGATCGTGCCACTGCACTCCAACCTGGGGGAAAGAAAGAGACCTTGTCTCTAAAAAACTAAAAAACAGAAAAGCATTTGTTGAGTATTTCCTGGGTATAAAGCAGTGTACCAGGTTAAATGGAAGGGAAAGTTGAAATAATTTTTCAAATTATAATCTGATTGGGAGAGACTGAATGCTTACCATTGAAACAGGAACCATTGTAAGCAATGTGTTGTGATATTGTAGCCAGAGCTGAGAAAACTTGGGAAAAGAGAAAGGAGGAAGGCTCACCTGAGGGAGTTGGGGGGCTTGCCCTACAGGTGAGTTGTGAGGTGGGCTGGAAGTGACAGATACAGTTTAGGAAGTGGACGGGAAGCTGGGTGCAGTGACTCAACACCTGTAATCCCAGTGCTTTGGGAGACCCAGGCTGAAAGATTGCTTCAGGCCAGGAGTGGGCAACATAGTGGGAACCTATCTCTACTAAAAATCAAAAAATTATCCAGGCATAGTGGCACATGCCTATTGTTCCAGCTACTCAGGAGGCTCACCTGAGCCCCGGAGGTTGAGGCTGCAGTGAGCTATGATGGCACCACTACACTCCAGCCTGGGCGACAGAACAAGACCCTGTCTCTAAAAAAAAAGATGTGGATGGGAGGGGTAACGGTGGGTGGGCCTGCCCTCACCAAGCCCCCACCCCATCTGCTCTCCAGCTAAACGACGGACAGTTCACGGTCATCCAGCTCGTGGGCATGCTGCGGGGCATCGCCTCGGGCATGCGGTACCTTGCCGAGATGAGCTATGTCCACCGAGACCTGGCTGCTCGCAACATCCTAGTCAACAGCAACCTCGTCTGCAAAGTGTCTGACTTTGGCCTTTCCCGATTCCTGGAGGAGAACTCTTCCGATCCCACCTACACGAGCTCCCTGGTAATGCTGGGGACCAGGGGTGTGAGCTTCTTAGGACCAGCTCGGGAGGGCAGGTTGGAAAGGTGGGAGGCTGAGGGTTTGGCAGCCCTGCTCCAGGGAGAGGATACAGGAGCAGGCTGTGGGTGGGGGGACAGTCAGCTCCAGGAAGCTGACTTCCAGATGTCTAGGAAAATAACAGTTGGATAACCTGGGCAACATAGCAAGACCCCATCTCTACAAAAAAATTAAAAGATTAGCCAGGCACAGTGGCATGCACCTGTAATCCCAGCTACTTGGGAGGTTGAGGCAGGAGGATTGCTTAAGCCCAGGAGTTGGAGGCTGCAGTGAGCTATGTATGTGCCACTGTACTGTGGCCTGGGTGACAGAGCAAGACCCTGTCTCGAAAGAAAGAACAGTGGCCAGGCGCGGTGGCTCACGCCTGTAAATCCAGCACTTTGGGAGACTGAGGCAGGAGGATCGCCTGAGGTCAGGAGCTCGAGACCAGTCTGGCCAACATGGGGAAACCTGTTTGGTGCCACTAAAAATACAAAATTAGCTGAGGGTGGTGGTACACACCTGTAATCCAAGCTACTCGGGAGGCTAAGGTAGGAGAATCAATTAAACCTGGGAGGCAGAGTTTGCGTGAGCCAAGATCGTGCCACTACACTCCAACCTGGGCAGACAGTTGGAGAGTAGGAGGCTTGGGGCCTGAGCTAGGGGAAAAAAGCAGGGGCGGGTGGGGGACTGGGGGGCCGTGTGCTGGGTCTGGTGAGTCCCTCAGTGAGTCCCCCAGCTCACCTTTTCTCCTCCTTCTGCAGGGAGGCAAGATTCCCATCCGATGGACTGCCCCAGAGGCCATTGCCTTCCGGAAGTTCACTTCCGCCAGTGATGCCTGGAGTTATGGGATTGTGATGTGGGAGGTGATGTCATTTGGGGAGAGGCCGTACTGGGACATGAGCAATCAGGATGTAAGTGTCCCGTGGTCATACCAGGCTTTCCTCGGGTGTTCTCTCACCTGGGATTTGGGGTGAAGGGTGGGTTCCCAGAGAGTCATCACTGCTGGGTTCTTGAGACCATGGAGATGACAAAAAGGAGAATTGATCTTTGTATGAAAGAGTTGAGATACAGGGCCAGGCCTGGTGGCTCACGCCTGTAATCCCAGCACTGTGGGAGGTTGAAGAGGGAGGATCACTTGAACTCAGGATCTCGAGACCAGCCTGGGCAACATAGCCGGATCCTACCTCTACAAAAAATTTTTTAAAAGAGTTGGGGGCCGGGCGCCATGTCTCATGGCTGTAATCCTAGCACTTTGGGAGGCCAAGGTGGGCAGATCACCTGAGATCAGGAGTTCAAGACCAGTCTGGCCAACATGGTGAAACCCCGTCTCTAAAAAAATACAAAAAATTAGCCAAGCATGATGGCGGGTGCCTGTAATCCCAGCTACTCGGGAGGCTGAGACAGGATAATCGCTTGAACCCAGGAACAGAGGTTGCAGTGAGCTGAGATCATGCCATTGCATTCCAGCCTGGGCAACTGAGCGAGACTCTGTCTTAATAAATAAATAAAATAAATAGATAAATAAATAAAAGAGTTGGATACAGCATATTTGGGTCGCAGAAGGATACAGAGATGGAGGGCAGGGTTGGGCGGTAACATGTCTGTATCATAGCCCAAGAGCTGCTGGGGCCACCAGCCACAGAGAGCTTCAGCTCCGGCTAGGAGGATTCCTGGATCTGTTATTTTTTGGGGGGCTGTGCCTCCTATCCTACCATCTTCCAAGTCACTATTTCCTGGGCCTGTTAGCATCTTTGCTTTTCCTGGACAGCCTCACCCAGAGCTTCTTCCCCTCTTTCCAGGTGATCAATGCCATTGAACAGGACTACCGGCTGCCCCCGCCCCCAGACTGTCCCACCTCCCTCCACCAGCTCATGCTGGACTGTTGGCAGAAAGACCGGAATGCCCGGCCCCGCTTCCCCCAGGTGGTCAGCGCCTTGGACAAGATGATCCGGAACCCCGCCAGCCTCAAAATCGTGGCCCGGGAGAATGGCGGGTGAGGACTGCAGAGAATGGTCCCTCCTTCCCGCTCTCTGCCCCCACTCCTTGCCCAGAAGTGTCTGTTCATTGGTGTTGGGTCGGAGGGCCTCTGTCCGCCTCTCCAAGGCTGGGCTCCACCTCCTTGCCTGGACCCGGGCCTGGTACTCAGCATTCCTCCCCATCCTTGCCCCCTAGGGCCTCACACCCTCTCCTGGACCAGCGGCAGCCTCACTACTCAGCTTTTGGCTCTGTGGGCGAGTGGCTTCGGGCCATCAAGATGGGAAGATACGAAGAAAGTTTCGCAGCCGCTGGCTTTGGCTCCTTCGAGCTGGTCAGCCAGATCTCTGCCGAGTAAGTAGTGGCAGGAGCTGGAGTGGGGCGGGGAGAACAGGGCAGCTGGAGTCAGGCCCACGGGGTCTGCAGGGGCCTTTGGGGTCAGCTTTGGGTGCCAGTGCTGTCTTCTCACACTGCGCTCATGCCATGCCTAGAAGGGCCCCAGAGGAGCAGTCACAGCCCCATGGAGCCGAGGACCCAAGGACTCTTTGGGGCCAGCCTGCCCGCCTCACCTCCTCCTGCCATCACGGCCCTGGGCCATGGCGCTTCCGCCTCTCACTCCCTAGCTATCTTTATGCATCTATCTGCATTCCAGGCCCGGCTCTCACAGTAACAATGTGTCAACTCGGGTTCTCTTTTTCCACCCATAAAAGGAGAAGATTGCGCTAGGTTTTGGAGATCCTCTTCAGCTTTTACGTGAAATGGTTTTATGATTCCTCGCCTCCCAAAGGCTGCGTATCCCCACTTGGCCTTTGTTTGCTACTCCCCCTTTCTGCCTTCCCGTTTCTCTCCCAAGATCTCCTCTCACCCCAGGTTGAATAACAGAAATAGAAGGAATAGAAATCTGAAGGCCGGGCACGGTGGCTCATGCCTGTAATCCCAGCACTTTGGGAGGCCAAGGTGGGTGGATCACTTGAGGTCAGGAGTTCGAGACCATTGTGGACAACTTGGTGAAACCTCGTGTCTACTAAAAACACAAAAATTGGCTGGGCATGGTGGTGCGTGCCTGTAATACCAGCTGCTCAGGAGGCTGAAGCAGGAGAATCGCTTGAACCCGGGAGGTGGAGGTTGCAGTGAGCCGAGATTGTGCCACTGCACTCCATCGTGGATGACAGAGTGAAACTCTTATCTCAAAAAAAAAAAAAGAAAAAGAAATGTGAAGGCCGGGTGGTGGCTCATCCTGTAATCCCAGCACTTCGGGAGGCTGAGGTGGACCGATTGCTTGAGCCCAGGAGTTTGAGAGCAGCCTGGCCAACATAGCAAAATCCTATCTCTACAAAACAAAAACAAAAAAATTAGCTGGGCATGGTGGTGCGTGCCTGTGGTCCCAGCTACTCAGGAGGCTAGAGCCAGAGGGTCTCAGGCCAGTCTGCCCCTGCCCCGTGGGGCCTGGGCACATCCCTCCCTAATTCTTCCCAGGTTCTCTCTGACCCAGGGGGCCTCCTCTCCCTTTTTTCCCCTTATCTCAGCCTCCAGCCATCAGCAACCTCCTCTTCCTCTCCACCCAGCTCTTCCTCTCCCACTTCGGCCTTTTCTTTCTCACGTCTCCATTTCCCTCTACGGCAATCTGTGCGGCCTCTTCCCCAGTCTCAATTTTGCAGGCTTTTCTCTCTTTTCCTTCCTTCCCTGGCACCCAAGCCAAAGCCCCTGCCTCTGGCCTCCAGCCCTACTCCCTTCTGCGGCTGCACAGAAGGATGGCGGCCCGGGGCTCTTAAAACTGCCCGGCAACTGTTGACATCGGTTCTCCCTCCCCCACTGGCTTTTCTGATTGGCTCACAATCCTGAGGCAGGACTGGCTCAGGAGCCAAGCGAGGAGAGCGGCCACAGGGACCCTAGGGTCTCACCGAGCTCTCCTTTCCTTCTGCAGGGACCTGCTCCGAATCGGAGTCACTCTGGCGGGACACCAGAAGAAAATCTTGGCCAGTGTCCAGCACATGAAGTCCCAGGCCAAGCCGGGAACCCCGGGTGGGACAGGAGGACCGGCCCCGCAGTACTGACCTGCAGGAACTCCCCGCCCCAGGGACACCGCCTCCCCATCTTTCTGGGGCAGAGTGGGGACTCACAGAGGCCCCCAGCCCTGCGCCCCGCTGGATTGCACTTTGAGCCCGTGGGGTGGGGAGTTGGCAATTTGGAGAGACAGGATTCGGGGGTTCTGCCATAATAGGAGAGGAAAATCACCCCCCAGCCCCCTCGGGGAACTCCAGACCAAGGGTAAGGGCGCCTTTCCCTCGGGACTGGGTGTGACCAGAGGAAAAGGAAGCGCCCATCATCTCCCGGCCTCCCCAGGTGCCCTCCCTTCACCTTGATGGGTGCGTTCCCGCAGACCAAAGAGATTGTGACTCCCTTGCCAGCTCCGGAGTGGGGGGCTGTCCCAGGGGGCAAGAAGGGGTGTCAGGGCCCAGTGACAAAATCACTGGGGTTTGTAGTCCCAACTTGCTGCTGTCACCACCAAACTCAATCATTTTTTCCCTTGTAAATGCCCCTCCCCCAGCTGCTGCCTTCATATTGAAGGTTTTTGAGTTTTGTTTTTGGTCTTAATTTTTCTCCCCATTCCCTTTTTGTTTTTTCGTTTTGTTTTTCTACCGTCCTTGTCATAACTGTGTTGGGGGGAACCTGTTTCGCTATGGCCTCCTTTGCCCAAGTTGAAACAGGGGCCCATCATCGTGTCTGTTTCCAGAACAGTGCCTTGGTCATCCCACATCCCCGGACCCCGCCTGGGACCCCCAAGCTGTGTCCCATGAAGGGGTGTGGGGTGAGGTAGTGAAAGGGGCGGTAGGTGGTGGTGGTGGAACCCAGAAACGGACGCCGGTGCTTGGAGGGGTTCTTAAATTATATTTAAAAAGTAACTTTTTGTATAAATAAAAGAAAATGGGACGTGTCCCAGCTCCAGGGGTGATGGGGGTGATGGACTAGATTTCTAAGGAGAGTGGGGCTGTGTAGGGAGGGCTTTGTGGCTGACCGAGAGGTGTCAGAGGTCTGGAGGCTGCAGGCCTGTAGGGGCTGGAACTTGGTTATCAGCCCTAGGGTGTGTTTGAGGTGGTGGGGTGGGGGCCGAGGAGATGAATCATTCGCAGCTGCTTCTAACAGCTCCAGCTGGCTCTGCCAAGAGCCTGGGGCACCTCCGGGGTGGGGCTGTCCCCTCTCTCCCCTGTCCTGGTTCCTCAGTCCTGGCCACAGGCTGCTGCAGGAGGGAGGGCGGGAAGGCCTTGAGCTCCCAGCCCTGCCCAACAGCCACTGGAGAGGGAGGCTGGGGCAGGAGCTGGAGCAGGGGGTCCGGTTGGATGGAGACAGATGGGGGCCAGATGTTGACAGCTAGGGTAGATTTAGAGGCAATGCAGGGAGAGTGTCTGCATTGGCTGTGGGGGAAGGGAAGAAGGGACCCCCCACATGTGTACACAAGCTCACGCCGGTGGCTGCGCCTGGGCCGAGGACAATTCTCCCATTCAAGATGCTGCCCGGGCAGGTTCTCCCAGCCTCTTGGAACGGGGAGGGGGAACCTCCTGTCTTCCCCCAACTTACCCCTCCAAAGGCCCCGCTTTCTTTCTTGCCATTTTCTGTGTCCTTTTCTCCAGGGATCTTTCTGGCCTCCCCCCGGACACCTGCAGGGGCAGGTCTTGACAAGGACCAGCCTGGCTTAGCCTGGTCCATTTATTTTTTTCTTTCCTTTTTTTTTTTTTGAGACAGGGTCTCGCTCTGTTGCTCAGGCCGGAGTGCAGTGGAATGATCATAGTTCACTGTAACCTTGAATTCCTGGGCTCAAGGGATCCTCCCACCTCAGCCTCCCGAGTAGCTGGGAATCCTCCAGGCGCACGCTACCACGCCCAGCTGATTTTTTTTTGTTTTTTGTAGAGACAGGTTGCGGGGGGTCTCACAATGTTGCCCAGGCTGACCTCAAACTCCTGGCCTCAAGCTATCCTCCCCTCTCAGCCTCCCAAGGTGCTAGGATTACAGGCGTGAGCCACCGCGCCCAACCTGCCTTTTCCATTTCTGCACTTGAGTCGCCCCCTGTTGACGTGTTTGGGTCAGTGCTGGACCCCCAAATCACAGCTTGGGCCCTTCCCGGTCCAGGGAGGCTTGTCCTCAATTTCCCACCTCTACAACCCTCTTCTGGAGTTCCTCAGGCTCTTCTCTGTCCCCTTTCCCTTGGTAACACATCACCCATGTTTTGTACCCCTGAGGAGGTGTGGGAGGGACTCGGGTGGGGGGTCCATCCAGAGGATGTTGCCCAGGCCCACCCTCTTTCCCTGCCAACCAGACATCCGGGCTAGATAAGGTGTCCTAGAGAGCTGGTAGCTGGAGAAAGAAAGGTTAATGGGCATTGCAGAGGCACAGCAGAGAGGCCAAGAGTGAAGATCCAGTGTGGGGAGCTGGGGTCAGGGCAGGGGGCTGCAGAAGCCCCCTGAGGTCCAGCCCCAACAGCTCCAGGCTGCCCTGAGCCTTCCTGCCACATCCAGCTCCCCACCATGAATGCTCTTCCAGCTAGGGCAAGGGAGGGTTTCGCTGGGCAGGACCCTCCCTTCCCGGGGCCCTTTCCTTACCCAGGTTGGGTCTTGCTTCCTTCCATGAAGGTGGCCTCAGGGCATGTCATCTCAGGATGAGCGCAGAGTATAACACATTTCTAGAACTCAGAATCCTCCCTGGTTGGTTGGTTGTTTCTTTAGAGACAGGGTCTCGTTCTGTTACCCAGGCTGGAGTGCAGTGGTGCAGTCATAGCTCACAGCAGCTTGGAACTCCTGGGCTCACACAATCCTCCTGCCTCAGTCACCCAATAATTTTTTACATTTTTGTAGAGACGGGGACTCGCTATGTTGCTCAAGCTGGTCTCCAACTCCTGACCTCAAGCAATTCTCCCTCCTCAGCCTCCCAAAGCACTGGGATTACAGGCGTGAGCCACCACACCCAGCCTATCCTCCCTGTTTTGACATCCCCAAACCCAAATCCTCTTTGGGGTCCTACATCCCGATCCTCCCCCATCTCAAATGGCAGCCTTCCATTCCTTCCAGTGGCACGATCTCAGCTTACTGCATGCTCTGCCTCCTGGGTTCACGCCGTTCTCCTGCCTCAGCCTCCCGAGTAGCTGGGACTACAGGCGCACGCTACCACACCCACCTAATTTTTTTTGTATTTTTAGTAGAAATTTAACCATCATGTTAGCCAGGATGGTCTCAATCTCCTGACCTCGTGATCCACCCGTCTCGGCCTCCCAAAGTGCTGGGATTACAGGCGTGAGCCACCGTGCCTGGCCCTTTTTGTTTTGTTTTGTTTTAAGACAGAGTCTTGCTCTGTTGCCCAGGCTGGAGTGCAGTGATGCAATCTCGGCTCACTGCAACATGTTATCCAGGCTGGTCTCCAACTACTGACTTCAAAAGATCCACCCGCCTTAGCCTCCCAAAGTGCTGGGATTACAGGTGTGAGCTACCGCACCCAGCAAGCCTTCCTTTCCTTCTTAGAGCACAAGCAAGACGTCCCAGCCCCCACTCCCAAGCAAGGATCTGCCTGATGGGAGGCAGAGGCCCCGAGGGAGGGGGCGGGACGTTTGCACCTTGGCCTCAGGCTGGGGTGAGTGGGTCACTCCTACTAGGATAGAGGTCAGAATTCTTCAGCAACCCAGACCCCAGACCCCGCCCTCAGTAATCCCTAGCCCCTTTTGGAAAATGGAGGAATGCTGAGGGTAGGGGCCTCCCCAGAGGGTCACAGGCTGATTTGCTTTTTTGGAAAAAGCCACTTTTTTTAGCCAGGGAGTGGTGACATGCGCCTGTAGTCCTGGCTGCTTGAGAGGCTGAGGCTTGAGCCCAGGAATTCAAGCTCCCATCTCAGCCTCCTGAGTAGCTGGGAATCCTCCAGGCACACGCCACCATGCCCAGCTGATTTTTTATTCTTTGTAGAGACGGGGGGCCTCATAATGTTGCCCAGGTTGATCTCAAACTCCTGGCCTCAAGCAGTCCTCCCCTCTCAGCCTCCCAAGGCGCTGGGATTACACCACGCCCGACCTGCTTTTTCCATTTCTGCACCTCAGTCGCCCCCTGTTGTCATGTTTGTGTCAGTGCTGGACCCCAAATCACAGCTTGGGCCCTTCCCAGCCCAGGGAGTCTTGTCCTCAATTTCTAACCTCTACAGCCTCTTCTGGAGTCCCTTGGGCTCTTGAGTCCTCTGTCCCCTCTTCCCTTGGTGACACATCACCCATGTTTTGTTCCCTCGAGGAGGTGTGGGAAGGACTTTGGGGGGTGAACTATGATTGCGCCACTGCACTCCAGCCTGGGTAACAGAGGAAGCACCTGTCTCTAAAGAAGGAAGGGAGGGACAGAGGCGAGAGAGAAAGAAAGAAAACAGAGAGAGAGGGAGGGAGGAAGGAAGGAAAGGAAGGAAGGAAGGAAGGAAGGAAGGAAGGAAGGAAGGAAGGAAGGGAGGGAGGGAGGGAGGGGGGGGGGGGGGAGGGAAGGGAGGGAGGGAGGGAGGGAGGGGAGGGAGGGAGGGAGGAAGGAAGGAAAAGAACGAAGGAAGGAGGGAGTAAGAGAGGAAGAAAAGGAAGGGAAGGAGGGAAGGAAGGATGGAGGAAGGAAGGAAAGAAGGAAGGAAGGAAAGAAAGAAGGAAGGTAAAGGAAAGGAAAGGCAAGGTGGGCAGGCCACATTTGGCTGGGTAAGGTGGCTCACGTGTATTCCTAGTACTTTAGGAGGTGGAGGCAGGCTGAGCTCTTTGAGCCCAGGAGTTCAAGACCAGCCTAGGCAACATAGTGAGACCCTATCTCTTCTAAAAAATATCAAAATTAGCCAGGCGTAGTGGTGCATGCCTGTAGTCCCAGCTACTCAGGAGGCTGAGATGGGAGGATCGTTTGAGCCCCGGGGGTTAAGGCTGCAGTGAGCTATGACTGCATCACTACACTCTAGCCTGGGCAACAGAGTGAGACCTTGTCTCTAAAAAAGAAAAAAGAAAAAAAAGCCACATTCCCCAACCTTAGTCTGTACTTGACATGTAAAATTTCTCAGAATCACCTTGGTGGGGAGCCAGAGGCCACGTCCTCTAAGCACTCGGATTCCTGGGGTGAAGTCTTCTCCTAAATCAGAAGCCAAGGGTCTGGGGCTGCATCCCACCCTCCATTCCCCTGCCCGCCCGGTTCCTTCTGCCCTCCCTGCTCCTTCTGTCTCCCCTAGTGATGTCAGCCTCGCCGGGACTGAATGGGCCACCCCCGTGTGGCTTTCTCTAAGGGACAACACCCTCACCTCAAACCTAGGTTCCTCTCCCCTCTAGACATTTTACACAGAACCCAGCCCTACCTAGGCCTCCATGTGCCTCTCTCCCTCATTTTCCTCCCTCCAAGACCCAACTTCCTCCACCATAATCATGTGGACATTCACATCTCAAAAATACATAATTTTGGGCCAGGCACGGTGGCTCATGCCTATAATCCCAGCACTTTGGGAGGCCAAGTCGGGCAGATCACTTGAGGTCAGGAGTTCGAGACCAGCTTGGCCAGCATGGCGAAACCTCGTCTCTACTAAAAATACAAAAATTAGCCAGGCAAGGTGGTGTGTACTTGTAATCCCATCCACTCAGGAGGCTGAGGCAGGAGAATCACTTGAACCCAGGAGGCGGAGGTTGCAGTGAACAGAGATCACACCACTATACTCCAGGCTGGGAGACAGAGCGAGACTCCGTCTCAACAAAAAACTGAAACAAAAATAAATAATTTTGGCCAGACACCATGGCTCATGCCTGTAATCGCAGTGCTCTGGAAGGCCAAGGCGGGAGGATTGCTGGAGGCTAGGAGTTTGAGACCAGCCTGGGCTACATAGTGAGACCCGCCCCCATCTCTACAAAAACAAAAATGTTAAAATTTAGCCTTCATGGTGACGCATGCCTGCAGTCCCAGCTACCCAGGAGGCTGAGGCAGGAGGCCCGGAAGGTTGAGGCTGCAGTGAGCTGTGATCGTGCCACTGCACTCCAGCCTGGCGACAGAGCAAGATCCTGTCTTAAATAAATACATACATAAATTTATTTAATCTTCTTGTCTGAAGACAACTCAAAACTGAGCAACTTAACAGGCACAGTCCAGAACAGTATCTGAGGAGAAAGCAAGAAAACCGTGTATGAGAGGAGACTCAACTCTAGGCCCCGAGGTTCTGGGCTGTGGGGTTGGTTCTCACCTGTGTCCACCAGCCTGGCCAGTCTGTCTCCCTCCTGGCTCTGTGTTTTCTCTCTAGAAGGCATGGGGGAATAGACATAGGTCCCTGAGTGGCCCTTTACGGGCCCAGCCGCTCCCCCATTTGCACACCCCACCCGCTCTTCCTCTCTCCTTCCCAGGACTCACCTCTTCCTCCTCGTTCTGTAAATGTACTCTCTGGTCATGGCCAGTACTACGACCACCACAGGCACCAGCAGTCCCAGTAGGACGGCCACCAGTTTAGATGCCTCTGGGTGCGGGAAGAGACATTAGGTCGAACATGAGACGGGAAGGGTGGGGACTGAGGGCTACTCCCTTTTGGGGATTGCTTGCTGCCCCAGGGGACCTCATCTCTCTAAATCTCTAGGTGTGTCTGCTTCTCCCTCCAGGAGGTTCTCACCTCCAGGGACTCCAAGATCTTAATGCCCCCCCAACCCCCGCAATGTTTTCTGTTTCCCATAAGCCTTTTTAGACAGGGTCTGGCTCTGTTGCTCAGGCTGGAGTGCAGTGGCTCGATCATAGCTGTCTGCAGCCTTGAATGCCTGGGCTCAAGCAATCCTCCCGCCTCAGCCTGCTTTCCAAGTAGCTGGGACTATGGGCACGTGCCACCACACCCAGTTAATTTTCATGATTTTTTGTAGAGATGGGGTCTTGCTATGTTACCAGGCTGGTCTTGAACTCCTGGGCTCAAGCGATCCTCCCGCCTCGGCCTCCCAAAGTCCTGGAATTACAGGCATGAACCACCAAGCCTGCCCTCCCTTAAGCCTATTTAGGTGGGGAGCTGTTCCTCATAGGTCCCCTAGAGTCCAGGTGTCATCTCAGCCAGCATTTCTCAAAGAGTAGCCCTGGAGTCACTTCCATAGTTTCCTGGGCCCTTGTTGAAAATGCAGATTCTGGTTGGGTGCGGAGGCTCACGCCTGTAATCCCAGCACTTTGGGAGGCCAAGGTGGGAAGATCACCTGAGGTCAGGAGTTCCAGACCAGCCTGGCCAACACGGTGAAACCCCATCTCTACTAAAAATACAAAATTAGCCGGGCGTGGTGGCCAGCGCCTGTAATCCCAGCTACTCAGCAGGCTGAGACAGGAGAATCACTTGAACCCTGGAGGCAGAGGTTGCAGTGAGCCGAGATCATGCCACTGCACTCCAGCACTCCAGCCTGGGCAACAGAGCAAGACTCTGTCTCAAAAAAAAAAAAAAAGCAGATTCCTGGGCCCACTCCACACCTACCGAATCTGATCTTTCAGGGTGTGTCCTGGAATACACACGTACACAAGTTACCCCCTCTTCAATCTTAGGCAAGATAAAGCTGGAGAACCGCTGGCCCAGAGGCCCATGGGAATTATAGTTTGGGATAGGGAAGGACAGTGAAAGGTGCTGGAAAGGCACAGAAGGACACAGGAGGAGGAAGCAGCAGGGGTGAGAGATACAGGTCACAGGAGTGGCGAGCTGGGCTTTAGAGAGAAGATTCCACAGTATATAGGTAGGAGATGGGCACAGGAACTAGTTTTTTGGGTTTTTTTTTTGTTGGTTTTTTTTTTTTTTGAGATGGAGTCTTGCTCTGTCGCCTAGGCTGGAGCGCAGTAGCGTGATCTTAGCTCACTGCAACCTCTGCCTCCCGGGTTCAAGCAGGTCTCGTGCCTCAGCCTCCAGTAGCTGGGATTACAGCTGTGCACTACCATACCCAGATAATGTTTTTTTATTTTTTTATTTTTTTTTAGATGGAGTCTCGCTCTGTCGCCTAGGCTGGAGTGCAGTGGCTTGATCTTGGCTCACTGCAACCTCTGCCTCCCAGGTTCAAGTGATTCTCCTGCCTCAGCCTCCCGAGTAGCTGGGACTACAGGTGCACACCACCACACCCGGCTAACTTTTTGTATTTTTAGTAGAGATGGGGTTTCACTGTGTTAGCCAGAATGGTCCCCATCTCCTGACCTCGTGATCCACCCGCCTCAGCCTCCCAAAGTGCTGGGATTACAGGTGTGAGCCACCGCACCTGGCCAGGACTGGTTTTTTGAGGATGCTTGTCCTGCTAATTTCTAGGGATTATATTATAATTCCTACTGTAATAATGTATGTAATATATAAATATATAATTAATATACAACATATATTAATATATTAATAATATATTATCCATTATATCTACACATTGATATTATGTTTATAATATATAATATCTATAACATAATATAATACATATCATTCTATATGTGAATATAATACATATAGAATCATTCTGTGGTTGTCGGCCAGGAAGAGGCTGTGAGGGTACAGGGCCTTGGATGATGCCCTCACCTGGCTTTCTGGGAGGTGGCACATCTTGAGGCTCCATACAGAGGTCTCCCCCATAACCAAGTTCACACTCACAGGTGAAGGTGGCTCCCTGCTCCCGACACTGCCCGTCATTCTGACAGGGGTTCCGCAGACACAGGCTTTCTGCAAGGACAGAGAGGGTTGTGGGAGGGGGGCCCTGGGAGGACACTCCCAGCTCAGAGGAGGTCTGGCTAGGGGCTGGGACGCCAGGGGAGAAAGCAGCGGCTGCCAGAGACTGGCCAGGGGTCAGCCAGCCTGGCTCCCAACCCTGCCTCACTAGCCCTGGGCTTTGGGGAAACTTCCTTCCTTCCAAACTCTTTCATCTCTTCCTTCCTCTCTTCCTCTCTTCCTCCCTTCCTCCCTCCCTCCTTCTCTCCTTCCCTCCTTCTCCCCTCCTCTACTCTCCCCTCCCCTCCCTCCCTTCCTTCCCTCTCCTCCCCTGCCCTCCCCTCCTCCCTTCTCTTCTCTTCTTTTTTGAGACAGGATCTCACTCTGTCGCCCAGGCTGGAGTGCAGTGTCACAATTATAGCTCACTGTAGCCTCAATTTCTTGGGCTCAAGTGATCTTCCCACCTCAGCTTCCCAAGTAGCTGAGACTACAGGAGTGCACCACCACACCCATTTCTTTTTTTCTTTAATTTTTAGTAGAGACGATGTCTCCCTATATTGCCCAGGCTGATCTTGAACTCCTGAGCTCAAAGCAATTCTCTCACCTCACCTCCGAAAATGCTGTGATTACAGGCATGGGTCACCCACGCCCGGCAGGAAACTGCTTAACATCTCTGAACTCCATGTTTGTTACGTATAAATTAGCAGTGTTGTGCTAACCACCAGGGCTGAAGGAGATCATGGGAAGGAACACTAGGGAAGGATTCGGCAAGTTGTGGATGCTTAGAGAATGGGAGATCTTTGTCCTTTGTCCCTCCCTACAAAGGCAGGGACAGACATCCTGAAATCAATGTGGAAGAGTCCTGAGGACAAGGAGGAGATGATCCTTGGTCCATGGATGCCCCAGGGCATGGGGCAGCTTGGAACCGGGCAGGAGTGCAGGTTCACCTGGAAAGCAGCCTCAGGTGTGATTCTCCAGGGTGCAGACCTCCCTCTCTCTGCAGCTGAAGGGCTCGCACAGCAGGATCCGTGAGCTGGCGCAGGTGCACCGCTGAGAGCAGTCCTCAGTCACAAAGCTGCCACCCAGCTAGAAAGGGGAAGGGCCAGGAGGAGACGTTCCGGTTCCATCCCTGGTCTGGCTCTCCTTGGCACCTCTGCTCCCCAGGGCCTCCCGCTGCCAGCCCGGACCTGGTAGTAGATGCCATTGCTGGTGCAGCCACAGTCAGCCAGGGGGAGGCTCTGGGTGCCGCTGTAGGCATAGCCTGGGATGCTGGCGCAGCCTTCCACACAGGGGCCCTTGCAGTCCCCGGGGTCCGCCAGGTTGGCACAGGACGCTGGGCAGGGTGTCATACAGCTCTGATATATGGTACCTGCTGGACACTCCATGGCTGCGGGGACAGTCATGGTCAGAAGCTGGCTGGGGCTGGGCAGGCCAAACAGGGACAAGGTCACCCGATAAAACTCAGAGTAGGCTAGGCACAGTGGCTCACACCTGTAGTCCCAGCACTTTGGGAGGATGAGGCAGGTGGATCACCTGAGGTCAGAGTTCAAGACCAGCCTGGCCAACATGGTGAAACCCCGTCTCTGCTAAAAATATGAAAATGAGCCGGGCGTGGTGGCAGGCACCCATAATCCCAGCTACTCGGGAGGCTGAGACAAGAGAATCACTTGAACCTAGGAGGAGGAGGGTGCAGTGAGCCAAGATCCCACCACTGCACTCCAGCCTGGGCAACAAAGAGCAAAACTCTGTCTCAAACAACAGCAACAAAAACAAAAACACTCAGAGTTGCTTATAGGCAGGAAGCCAGAATGCGTTGCAGCTTCATCTAGGTCTTTTTAAAATTTTTATTTTTAAAAATTTTTTTTTAGAGATGGAGTCACTCTGTTGCCCAGGCTGGAGTGCCCATGCTGGTGTGATCATGGCTTACTGCAGCCTCCAACTCCTGGGTTCCAGTGATCCTCCCACCTCAGCCTCTCTGGTGACTGGAGCTACAGGCATGCACCACCACACCCAGCTAATTTGTTAAAATTTTTATAGAGATGGGGTCTCACTGGTTCCCCAGGCTGGTCTCAAACTCTTGGCTTCAATCGATCCTCCTGCCTCAGTCTCCCAAAGTGGTGGGACTACAGGTATGAGCCACCATGTCCAGCCTGTCTAGTCTTTTCTTTTTTTAATTTCTTTCTTTCTTTCTTTCTTTTTTTTTGAGATAGGATGTTGCTCTGTTGCCCAGGCTGGAGTGTGGTGGTGCGGTCATGGTTCACTGCAGCCTGGCTGGAACTCCTGGGCTCAAGCCATCCTCCAGCCTCAGCCTCCCAAAGCACTGGGATTACAGGTGTGAGCCACTATGCCCAGCCCATCCAGGGTCTGCAACATTAGAGCATTTGAAGGAACTGGTTGAGCGAAGGTGGACCTTGGCAGGAAGGAGCAGGATGCGGGATGGGGTTGGGAGGCTCCCAGGTAGGGGCAGAGAAGGAGCCAGGCTGCCAGTTGTGCCGACTTGGACTTGGGACTAAGACAGAAATTTGAGGGATGCTGGGACTAAGACAGAAAGCCCGAGATGAGGCAATGGTGGGAAAAGCATTCAGCAGAAGTGGATGGCAGAGGGGTCAGGGTCCGCACGGGGAGGGGCAACGCCTCACCGCAGAGGGTATGGTCCCGCCAGCCAGCCAGGGCAGCACCCGCCTCCTGGCAGAAGATGGCGTACCCGCTGAGGACCTGGCAACGCAGCTCCTCTTGCTCTCTTGGGTCCTGAGCAGAGCACAGGTCCATCATGCAGTGCCTGGTGCAGAGAGGGGGCAGGAAGGGCACAGTCAGAGTTTGGGGAGGAGAGGAGACCCACCCCTGCAGAAGAGAGCCTGGAACCCCAAACAGAAAGACATCAGTCGGTGTCCAGGGAGGGTCACAAGGAAATTAGGCCACAGGGAGAACGGAGGAGTGAACCACACAGAGCTTGGGTCAGGAAGCGGGCAGGAGGCCCCAGGGAAAGACCAGAGCAGGCACCTGGGCCTTTCTCGAAAGTCCTGGGCCCAAGACTCACTCCTGGAAGGGCTCTGGGGCCACCGTCTGGTGACAGGCAGCAAAGGGGCCCTGGGGGTCTGCCAGCGCCCTACAGGCTTGGGTGCTGTTGCTCGCCAGCTGCTCCGGGCTACATTCGGACACGTGGAGGCCCGCGCGGAGGCCCAGCTCTGCCCCTTGTCCCTCCTCCTCCGCTGGTATAGCCCTGCAGTAGAGACAGCCACGGGGTCAGGTGAGGCCCCAAGGAAGGTGAAGTGGGGGAAGAAGAAGAACTGATTAGCCAGGCGTGGTGGCTGCCTGGAGTCCCAGCTACCCAGAAGGCTGAGGCAAGAGGATGACTTGAGCCCAGGAGGTGGAAGCTGCAGTGAGCCAAGATCACACCACTGCACTCCAGCCTGGGTAACAGAGCAAGACCCAGTCTCTAAAAAATATATTTTAAAAAAAGAAATAAGAACGACTGGGGCTGGGTGTGGTGGCGCATGCCTGTAGTCCCAGCTACTTGGGAGGCTGAGGCACGAGAATCACTTGAAACTGGGAGGCAGAGGTTGCAGTGAGCTGAGATAACGCCACTGCACTCCAGCCTGGGTGACAGAGGAAGAAGAAGAAGGAAAAGAAGGAGGAGGAGGAAGAGAAGAAGAAGGAGGAGGAAGAGAAGGAGGAGGAGGAGGAGGAGGAAAGAAGGAAGAAGGAAGAAGGAAAAAGAACTGGGAAGGCAGGCTGAAGGCAGGGTGGGGGCACAGAGAGAGATTTCCATTGAGCGGCAGCCCCCAGAGTCAGATGAGAGGGAATGACGGAATTGGGAGGATCCAGGCCTCTCTGCACCCTCTCCCTGGAGTTTCATCCTCTCCTGAGGACAGGAGGGCTAGCGGCCACCGTGCACAGACACTGTTGTTCACCTCCCCAGCCTCATCCCTTCCAGGCCATGCACCTGGGGAAGCGAAGGAGTGCGTCCTCGGTCTTCACCTCCCAGCTGTTGCCAAAGGTGTTGAGGTTCTGGGTCAGGGCGCCACTGGGCAGCATCATGTCATTCTTGCGGTTCTTGTCGTAGTTTCCGCACAGGCCACGCACGAGCCCCTCGTACATGCTGGGTAGGGAGATCACTGCAAGAGGAAGGGGGCCCCCAGAAGTGAGACTCCTCACTATTTTTGGTTTTTTTAAGACAGAGTCTTGCTCTGTTGCCCAAGCTGGAGTGCAGTGGTGTTATCTTGGCTCACTGCAACCTCTGCCTCCCAGTTTCAAGCTATTCTTATGCTTCAGCCTCCCGAGTAGCTGGGACTACAGGCATGCACCACCGTGCCTGGCTAATTTTTGTATTTTTAGTAAAGACAGTGTTTCACCATGTTGGTCAAACTGGTCTAGAACTCCTGACCTCAAATGATCTGCCCGCCTTGGCCTCTCAGTGTGCTGGGATTACAGGCATGAGCCACCGTGCCTAGCCCTCACTCTTTTTTTTTTTAATTAACTTTTTTTTTTTTTTTTTTTT